>NC_041392.1:447515095-447537872 GCF_002162155.2 Triticum dicoccoides
TAATGCCCTCCCTCCCCCTCTTCTTTGCCCTCCACCCTTCCATTAATGCCTTCCCTCTCCTCTCCCACTATCTCCCTAGCTAGCTCTCTCTCTGTCCCTAGCTACCTAGCTAGCTAGCTAGTTAGAGCTATATATCTAGAGCTACTAGGTAATTAAGAAGAAATGTGCTTGATATCCCTCTCAACACATAGGTGAGCAAAAAAAGGTGTTTGTTTGGATAGGATCGCAACTATATATATGGGCGATATGAGAATATATATACCGATTTGTGTGTGGCATAATTTGAGTTTCCTACATTGTGTATTTGATGAAATAATGTGGGTGGCATGAGTTGCCTATGTTATGCCGAAATGTCGATTCAATTCCGTTTCGACGAATTTCGGGCATGCAAACTCAATATGTACTATATTTAGGGAAGGTCATGCCGATTTTTTGTATAAATTTATTCCATGCATGCATATATACGTGTTTAAAATATTTGCTTCGCGCGCAGGTGATCATGAAGGTCAATGGAAGGAAGGTGGAAAGATACTGGCAATCCGGTGTGGATGACATGTATGAAAAAAGACTGAAGGATGTTTTATGTCCGTGTCAAAAATGCAAAGGAAGAGTCGGGCTCGACCCCTTTGAGGGTGGTAAATTCAAGGCGCACCAGCTCATGCATGGTTTCACGCATGGCCATACTCGGTGGATAAGTGATGATGATGATGATGATGATGATGAGGACGTCGACGGGGCAGGAAATAACGACATGGGGCCACCAGACGAAGAGATGACCGATTATGTGCCCGAAGAGGACGACTGCCTCGGAAATGTCGATGGCGAAGAGGCAGTTCAAGGCGGAGAAGACGCGGACACGCCACCGTCTTCGTCGCTACTAAGTTCAGCCATGCGGGACCCGCATGTTCGAGACCTGCTTCACAAGAAGACGACTAGCGAGAGAGCTGCTTCTAGAGGGGAGGCCAAACTGGCGCAACTGGAGGTAGACTCGATGACTCCTTTGTATGATGGTTGCAATAATCCCAAGGTGACCCGCTTGAGTTTCACACTAGAACTTCTAAAGATGAAGCCAAAAAACAAATGGACAGATACAAGCCTGGATGAGCTTCTGAAGTACCTAAAGAAGGTTCTTCCCGCGGGAAGCCTATGTCCTACTAGTGTCGAGGAGGCAAGAAAATCGTGTGCCCTCTTAATCTGCCACATATTAGATATCACACATGCATCAATGATTGCATCATATATAAGAACGAGCACGCTGAAAAAACCATCTGTCCAAAGTGCAATGCTTCACGATATAAAAAGGCCGGAAAGAAAGCTCCACAGAAAGTTGTATGGTACTTTTTGATCACTCCACGTCTACAGCGGTATTTCATAGATCCTAAGGAAGCAAAGCTTATGCGCTGGAATGCGGAGAGGGTGAAGCCAGATGATGGAGATGAGCCGAAACTGAGACACCTCATAGATGCTAGCTAGTGGAGAGCATTAAATGCTGAATTTGATTTTTTCGCAAATGATCCAAGGAACATCGTGCTAGGCGCTAGTAGTGATGGCATGAATCCATTTGGCAACCAGAACACCAATCACAGCACATGGCCCGTGTTTGTATGGATGTACAACCTTCCCCCTAGTTGTGCATGAAGGAAAAATACATTCACATGGCTATGCTTATTCAAGGGCCGAGACAACCGGGAAATGATATAAATCTGTATCTCGGGTTACTGAAAGAGGAGTTACAGACCTTATGGACAACACCGGCCAAGACATGGGATGCAAGCAAAGGAGAGTATTTCTACATGAGAGCCGCGCTGATCATGACGGTGCAGGACTATCTCGGTTACGGCTATCTCTCCGGCCAGGTGTGCCACGGATATTGCGGATGCACGAGGTGCATGGATGATACAACTTCTCTGCAGCTATCGAAAGATGGCGGGTCTTCGAAAATCGTGTACATGGGGCATCGAAGATGGCTCGAGAAGGATGACCCATGGAGAAAGCGTGGAGATATATTCAATGGTAAGGCTGAGCATCGAGGTCTTCCATGTAAGCGTAGAGGTGCAGAAATATATGAGTTATTGAAGAACTAGAAAGAGTGCCCCTCGCCAGGAAAGACGAAGAAAAAGGCGCCGGAGCCCCTGCTAAAGGTATGGAAGACAAGATCTGTTTTCTGGGACTTGGAATACTGGCCCATACTCGACATGCCTCATAGCCTTGATCAAATGCATATCACAAAAAATATCCTTGAGAGTTTGCTTGGAACATTGATGAACATGCCGGAGAGGACCAAGGACGGGCCAAAGGCAAGAAAAGACTTGGAATTTTTGAAAATCAGGAAAGATCTCCAAATGCCTGGTAAAAGGTCGTCAGAGGAGACGGAGACGGAGACGGAGACGGAAGATAGGGGCAAAAAAGTAAACAATAAGGAAGAACAATATTGCCCCCCCCTCTTGCTTCACCTTAGATCCGAAGGAGGTCGATCAAGTGTTCAAGTGCCTTGCCGGAATCAAAGTTAGTTCTGGATACTGTGGGAAGATAAGAAGATATCTGGACACTAAGGAAAAAAGGTTCAGTGGGATGAAGTCTCACGACTGTCATGTGATGATGATGCAGTTACTCCCGGTTGCACTTAGAGGGATTATGGACACACATGTGCGTGAGACGCTTACTGACCTATGCCACTTTTTTGATGCTATCTCTCAAAAGTCGATCAGTGTGAAGCAACTCCATAGGCTACAAGAAGATATCGTTGTCATACTGAATGAGCTAGATATGTACTTCCCGCCCGCGTTCTTTGATGTCATGGTGCATCTATGTGTCCACATCGTGGATGACATCATCGACCTAGGGCCAACACTCCTGCATAGCATGATGCCGTTCGAGAGGATGAATGGGGTCATCAAAGGATTCGTTCGTAACATGTCCCGTCCAGATGGAAGCATAGCCCAGGGATATCTGACCAAAGAGTGCATCTCTTTCTGTGAGAGTTATCTAACCAAAGACCATGTTGTGGTTTGCCCGTCAACAAGCACTGTGGAAGGCTCGAAGGCGAAGGTCACATCAACGGTCATAGGGATTTGAATGTGTTACGCTCGGGCTGACAAAACGACATTGACAAGGCAAACTTAGTAGTGCTACAACACCTAGATGTGCTAGAAGATTTCGTACCACTGCACAAAGAGACCATCGCAAAGAAATACCGTGACCGTGGGGTGCACAGGACGGACGTTGAAGTTATTAGAGAGCACAACTCCACTTTCGTGCGTTGGTTCAAAGAGCGAGTTCTGGCTAATCCCCCAGAAGAGGGTTGTCCAAACGGAACACTCATATACGCCTTAGCACATGGCCCCTCGACCAACCTCGCGACTTATCAAGCATATGATATCAATGGATACATGTTCTACACGGAGGAGAAAGATATAAACAGTGATGACCAGAACTCAGGGGTGATGATGGAAGCCATGACCAGGAATGTAATTGAAAGATATTACGGAAGGGTCAAAGAGATATGGGAGCTTAACTACTTTGGATTGCATAGCGCGATGATGTTCCGTGTCAGATGGGCTAAAAATGTACACAGAGAAAACCGACATTTCACTACCATGTGTATACCCGACTCCGATGATAGCGGTACCGTCAACTCCATCGCCAAAAATGAGCCATGGGTACACGCTAAACACGTGACACAATGTTTCTTCATAACTAATCTGATCAATCCCAGCCATGTTGTCGTGAGGAGAAGCAAAAGGAGCATTGCCGGAATGGATGGAGTCGCCAACGAGGAAGACTATGACCAGTACGGTGATCCGATGAGGGAATATGATGCTGATGACGATGAAACATATGTCAAAAGAAGAATGAAGACTACATTACCTATGAAAGATCGTAATCCCTGGAGAAGGAAAAGTCAAGACCATGGGCTCAATTATTCGACAATGAACAAAAGAGGGAAGAAGATCAGTCTAAAGCGTCATCGTCGCCCAAGCTGACAAACTAATCCCCAAAGTTTGTGAGTGTCCTTGTTGCATACCGGTGTTAGCGGTCAAATCATGTAATATATATTATACTAATTACTATCCGGAGGGTAACAGTGGTATTGCTCTAATGACAGACCAAATTAAAGGAAGGAAAGTGCAAAAGAAAGATAAGAAAAAGAAAAGTGCAAATGAAAGAAAAAGAAAAAGAAGAAGAAAAAGAAAAAGAAAGGAAGTTTTGAAAAATGAAATGAAAAAAAAGAAAAAGAACTAATAAGTTGTGGAAAGTGAAATGAAAGAAAAATAAAAAAGAAAAAGGAAGGAAGTTTGTGGAATATGAAAAAGAAAAAGAAAAAGAAAAAGAAAAAGAATAATAAATATAAAAAGAGAAATATAAAAAATAAAAAGGAAGAAAGTTTGTGGAATATGAAAAATAAAAAGAAAAATAAAAATAAAAAATAAAAATAATTAGCAATAGCGCATTTTGGCCTGGGCAGTGCTATAGCTAAGAAAAATAAAAAAATAAAAAAATAAATAGCAGTAGCGCGTTTTGGCTTGGGCAGCGCTATAGCTAACTTAGCTATAGCGCGTTTTGCCAACACGCGCTATAGCTAAGTTGCCTACAACACCGTCCGCTAGATCCTATCTCTTTCCTCTCTCTCACTCTCGCTCGAATCCCCTTTCTCTCGCCACCGCCGACACCCGCACCCGCCCACGCCGCTGACGCCCGCACCCGCCCACGCCACCGCCCATGCCCGCACTCGCCCATGCCGCCAACGCCCACACCCGCCCACGCCACCACCGACGCCCGCACCTGCCCATGCCGTCATCGACGCGTGCTGCACCCGACCTCGACGCAGGCCACTGGCCACCCCGATGCTCCCTCCCCCCGTGCTGCCCCTGCCCTAGGTGCACCCCTGGCCCGACCCCTCCTCCCGTGCCGCCCCTGCTCTCTCTCTAACCAAATTTGGTCTCTCTACAGATCGACGAGGAGGAGAAGGACCCGGCCCCTCTGCCCCGGCGACCCCGACCCTGATCCCAACCCCGGCCGAGGTGTGCCACCCCCTCTTCCCTCCCTTTTCATATGCTTGTTTTGTTCAAATGCTTGTTGTCCGAATGTTGTTAAAATGCATGTTGTTAGAGTGTTAAATGTATGTTGTTAGAGTGTTCAAATGTGTGTTGTTAGAGTGTTCAATTGCTGTTAAAATGCCTATTGTTAGAGTGTTCAAATGCTTGCTGTTAAAATGCATGTTGTTCAAATGCTTGCTGTTAAAATGCCTATTGTTAGAATGCTGTTAATATGCTTGTTTTGGATTTTGTTGCTAGAGTAAATGAAAATGAGTGTTTAGTTTGTTTATAGAGTAAATAAAATGAAAATGAACATTTTATTAGGCAGATTGTAGGTCCACAATTGATCTTGTGTGTCTATAATAATTTATCTTGTGTGTCTACAATAATTTATCTTGTGAATGCTTGACGCACAGGCAGATCACCGACGTGCCGCTCGCCGCCGCCGCTCGAAGATCATCGACACCACACCCTCATCCTCGACAGGCAGATAGTGAGCATCCCAAAACCCACACTATATAGAGCTCTGTCCATGCAGATGCTAGAGGAGAGTACATGTGCATATGGTTGTTGTGCTGCTATAGTGAGCATCCTATATTGTTGTGCTGTTGTAGTTCTACCGGACTTTGGTTGTTGATTCATTTCCCGATTGCGAGTGACCTATGTTTTGATGGAAATGTTGATTCATTTCCATTCCGGCAAATTTCAGGCCCTCTATATGTGCACTTTCTAGCAAAGGTCATACCGAAATTTTCCGTGAATTTTGGCATGACTTGTGCTAGAAAGTTGGACATATCGAGTGCTTGAGATTTGTCGCGACGGGAATGAAACGACATTTCCGGCAAAACAAAGGTCACTTTTTTCATTATTCACTTTATTATATAAAGCTCGATAATTAAACCACTACGACATTGAACCCTAGGAAACATGACCGACACCGATGAGGCCGGAGGTTCTCATTCCCAATTAGGTCAAGCACATGCCTACCTCGACTTTCTAGCGGATCAGGAGGGACAACAAGCTGGGTGTCCGGACCGCCTTGTCATGACAGATGACGACGGTGGTGGCGCCGACGCCGACACTGATGCCACCAACGACACCAGCATTGAGTCTGGCGCTGATGATGTTCTTAACTGCAGAACGGAAGGTGGGACCTCCCAAGCCAGTGAGGGACAGAAGGAAAAGAGGACATGACGCCCAAATGAGCTCGGCACCGAAAGAATGGTGGTCACGGCGGTGCACCCTGGCGAGTTTGAGCCAATAGAGCCGTGAGAAGTGGCAGCGTGTTACGGCAACCAACTAAGATGCATCCTACGGGATACCTCTAACATCAACGACACAAAAATACGGAAGAATGAACATTTGAAGAAGCTGCTTCTAACTAGGTTGCACGCAAGATTCTAGTTCCCCGGTCGGAATGACGATGTCGACCCATGGGAAGATGAGGGCATGAAAAAAATCAACAACAAAGCCCTAGGGAAGTTCAGCAACGCATTGAGCGCTTGGAAAACTAGGGTGAAAAGAGCGCTTCAAGAGAATGAAACCTACGCCGAGATTGTTGCAGACAATCCGAAAATTACAATAAAGGACTTTGAAAGGTTCAAGGAGACTTGCAATGAAGAAGCTGCCAAGGCCAGGTCGGAGAGAGGCAAGCAGCTGCAGGCAAAGAACATGGGGAACCACTGCCTTGGAAGTCGTGGTTACACAGGAAAGAGGCCCGTGTGGGCTAAGGAGGACGCATAACGTGAACGTCAGGGGATTCCAGACCCATTGGCTGAGTTCACCGACCAGCAGGAGCACGACTTCATCAGGGCCCGATTCTCGTGGGACCCCAAGAAAAAGATTTTTTTCACCGATGGGCCGACTAGCCAATTCATGAGATTACTGGTAATTATCCTTTTTACCACCTTACATATTAGGTTCTGATCAACGAAGTCTACTACATTCTAGTCGCATTCGTAAATGATTCACGGTCCATTTTGCAGAGAGAGCAACACAAGCTTGCGGCCGAGAGCGACTCGTCGACTCAGTCGTCGGCAAAGTACAAGTGCGACACTCCTTTCAACCGGGCCATGAACATAATGATGGGACACCCGCCCGGCCAGCGGCCGCAATATGGACGTGTGCATGGCGCCGGGGATGGGGCCACTTGGAAGTACTATTATAACGAGGACCCCGAGGCCAAAAGACAGAGAAAGAAGTTCAGTCAAGTGACTATCGATGAGAAGGTGGCGTGGGTGATGGAGAAAGCAAAAGCTGAGACTAAAGCTGAGATAATCGCTGCCTATAGAGATGATATGGTGGCTGCCTTTACAAGCTTGATTCCAACAGTGGTCACATGGGTGCAACAAAATCCAAACGCGCCACCAAGTGATTTTCCCATGCCCAGCTTCAGCGGGAGAAACTCAATGAACACCGCACCCATACCCATACCTAGTATGGCAACTGGCGCACCTCCTCCAGCGGCACCTACTCCTCTGCCCAGCTCTCACAGCAGCCCTAGCTTCATCTCTGGCTTGAATGTCGGGCCGTCGACATTGGCTGAGCTCGACGCCCTCACGGTAAATACGCGTCGTTGCACCTTCATCAACTCAACTAATTAATTAATCTTCAGTTGCCGTTCTTTTTGGATCTCTGACGCCGCACGTATATGTCTTTATAGGCCGACTCCACTCCGTGCACCCTCCTTTACAACATGAAGGGCGGGTTGGTGGATGTGGGGAAGGATACTATAGTGAAGCCTAAGGATCGATTGTTTCACCGCCGGCAGATGCCTGATAATGCCTTAAGGGTCTCCGTGGCGAGTGTGAAAGCGGGCTATGAGGGTCTCCCTCGTCCGATACAAACCGATGGAGAGGATGACGAGACCCCCATGCAGCTTGGGCAATGCAAAAATTGGCCGATCCTGTGGCCGAAAAATCTTCTTCGTGTCGAGGTGGCCGGGAGCACACCAACGGGACCTTGGGAAGGTATGACCACAACACCACCTACACAAGTACAACCATCGTCTGTGCTGCTTGCTGAGGTCGAGAGACATGAGGAAGGAGGGCCAACCGTTCCACCGACAGATGATGCCATCTGCCCCATGGAAGAGGATAGGGATCGTGACATGGAGGAGGCCGACGATGACCCTAACCAGTATTTCAATACTGCCTTTGACAATGATGTAACAATGAGTCAACCATATGAATATGAGATGCATGTACCAAAGTCGGTACGTCCTCGGGAGTGCAAGAAGTCTTTGTTCATGCAATCCTCGCAGGACACGCCTCCAAATGCCGGCTCCACCCAAGCTCAACTGATTAGCCAGAGTCATCCAAAGCTGAGCCCGACAACACTAGGGGTGGTGCTCAAGGAGGGTCTAATAGACCCACCAGCACCTGAGCCCAAGAAGAAGTAGAGGAAGAGACCGGCGGCGAGAAAATCCAATAAAGCTGGCAATGTTGGTTCTAGCAGCCAGCCGCCTTCAACCAAGGTTGACCGTGTACCGATGAAACATGCGCCATTAGTCCATGTCGCGGGACAGCCAAGGGTACCGGCGAATGCACTAGCTGCCATAGAAGGGGATCTCAGGAGACTCCATGACCATGTGCTTTCGACAGAGAGAAGCCTCCTCGCCTCGGATGATCCAGGATACCCACTTTATACGGTTCATGTGCCGAGCAGTTGCAAGATGTATGTCCACACATGCCCCGCAGACCTCTTCTTCCTGAGGTTTGATTACATCTTCCAGATGTTTCAAATGAGGACACTCGATTTTACCTTCATTCGCCTGTATGCGCTGCACATGAACTACATCGCCAGGAGAGAGCAAGTCACCGGTCTTGCGCTCGCGGACCCATCCTACATGCATGAGGGCTTCTTGTCAATCAACGACGCCAACCGTCAATATGCGAGTCAGTACATCGAAGAATTCTTGGTCAGCAATAAGGACAAAGAAACGATTCTCCTACCTTATCATCCCAGGTTAGACATCCGCGGATAGCACTATAACACATACATCCTTTCGTGCATTTCAATAGTTACTTTGAACACATGGAGGCTAAACTTGATCATGTATTTTGCGCAGTGGGGGGTGTCGTGCCGTTCTCATTGTTCTTTACCCGTGTTACTCACGCACTATATATTTGGACCCGTCGAAGAACATACAGAAGAAAGATTACACACACATAAAGTATGTTCTGGACGGAGCTATGCTGGGCTTCAGCATGCGGGGTGGCTACATCCAATGCAAAAAACAAATAAGGTCGGGCTTTGTTTCAGCCACAAGATTGACTTCTGTTGCATCCAGCAACCGGCACGAAGTGAGAATGATGGATTCTATGTCATCCATCTAATGATGGAGTACAGAAGGGATGTGCAATCACTTTGCATGAAATCTTCATCCGATACCCATATCCAGAGATGGGACGAAGCCTTTGGAGCCGTTCCGGATAATCGACTTTGAAATGATTTCTACCGGATCCAACAGGAAATTGCGTCCATCATCATCAAAGATGTCCTCGAAGAGAATGGGATGTTCTACGGTGGCCCAATATCGCGAGCTGACGTCCGAACCCGCATTGCCCTACAGCGTCAGGACATGAGGCCTTCCACTAAGCTTGGTGACACCCTTCCGGATATGGACAGATGGGAAGAGTGCACTGCTTAAAAACAATGTGTCTGTTTAGTTACTTGTTACTTTATGTACGACAAAACTTCGAATCTCTCAGTACGACGAAACTATTAGATGTATGGTGCCGCGCTCTAGTTAATTACTTTCGGTACGATGAAATTTGTTAACTATGTTTACTATATATGTTGCTTCTATTTCATAACTGTTTTGTTGAATTCGCTTCATGGTATATATATGTGCATCTCTAACAGGTATATAGATCAACGATGGCGAGGAAGTGGTATGCCGTGTATGTAGGGCATGTTCCGGGTGTGTATGATGAGTGGCCAGAGTGTCAGGCCCAAGTCTCTGGCTTCTCCGGCGGAAGCCAGAAAGGGTTTGATAGCAGAGCGGAAGCCGAAGCTAGTTACTTGAGATTCATAGCACAACAGGGGATTCAGAACCAGCGCCGCCGCAAAAACTACTACATCATACCGCTTTTGATCATCGTGATCGCTCTTATCATTTATGTCTTAGTTTAGGTAGATGATGAAACATGTGTCTACAGTGACAATGTAAGAGACATGTGATCATTAACTTGTATCGCTATTTCGAGATGATGAGATCGACATCATTTGTGTTGAGACTATGTTGATATGATGAGACTATGTTGTACCACTTCGATGATGATGATGAGACATTCCTTTTTCATATAGTTCCAGTGTATGTGTATGTTGTAACTGTATAAAACCTGTAAAAATACGAATACAGCAACATAAAAAAATAAAATACTAGCAATAGCGTGGGGTATTGGAGTAGTAGCAGCGCTGCTTACCAGTAGCGTTTTTTTGAAGCCCACGCTACTAGTATTAGCAGTAGCGATGGACAGAGGCGTGCTACTGCTAGATACAGATAGCAGTAGCGTTGGTTTAAACAAGCGCTACTGCTACAAAATAGCTGTAGCGCCGTAGCAGTAGCGCTGGTGCCCGCGCTACTGGTAGCTCAAAAACCAGCGCTAATGCTAAGGGTTTTCCCAGTAGTGGCCCCTTCCTCGTATATAAAGGAGAGGAGGAGGGGGAGGGCCGGCCCTCTCTATGGAGCGCCCTAGGGGAGTCCTACTCCCACCGGGAGTAGGATTCCCCCTTTCCTAGTAGAACTAGGAGCCCTTCCAAGTAGTAGGAGTAGGAGAGAAGGAAAGGGAAAAGAGAAAAGAAGGAAGGAGGGGGCGCCGCCCCTCCCCCCTAGTCCAATTCGGACTAAGCATTGGGGGGGGCGCAACCTCTCCTCTCTCTTTCCCTTAAAGCCCAATAAGGCCCATAAACTCCCCGGTGAATTCCGTAACTCTCCGGTACTCCGAATAATACCCGAATCACTCGGAACCTTTCCTATGTCCGAATATAGTCGTCCAATATATCAATATTTTCATCTCGACCATTTCGAGACTCCTCGTCATGTCCCCGGTCTCATCTAGGACTCCGAACTACCTTCGGTACATCAAAACACATAAACTCATAATACAAATCATCACCGAACGTTAAGCGTGCGGACCCTATGGGTTCGAGAACTATGTAGACATGACCAAGACACGTCTCCGGTCAATAACCAATAGCGGAACCTAGATGCTCATATTGGCTCCTACATATTCTATGAAGATCTTTATCGGTCAAACCGCATAACAACATACTTTGTTCCCTTTGTCATCGGTATGTTACTTGCCCGAGATTCGATCGTCGGTATCTCAATACCTAGTTCAATATCGTTACCAGCAAGTCTCTTTACACGTTCTGTAATACATCATCCCGCAACTAACTCATTAGTTACAATGCTTGCAAGGCTTATAGTGATGTGTATTACCGAGTGGGCCTAGGGATACCTCTCCGACGTTCGGAGTGACAAATCCTAATCTCGAAATACACCAACTCAACAAGTATCTTCGGAGACACCTGTAGAGCACCTTTATAATCACCCAGTTACATTGTGATGTTTGGTAGCACACAAAGTGTTCCTCCGATAAACGGGTGTTGCATAATCTCATAGTCATAGGAACATGTATAAGTCATGAAGAAAGCAATAGCAACATACTAAATGATCAAGTGCTAAGCTAACGGAATGGGTCAAGTCAATCACATCATTCTCCTAATGATGTGATCCCGTTAATCAAATGACAAATCATGTCTATGGTTAGGAAACTTAAACATCTTTGATTAACGAGCTAGTCAAGTAGAGGCATACTAGTGACACTATGTTTGTTTATGTATTCACACATGTATTATGTTTCCGGTTAATACAATTCTAGCATGACTAATAAACATTTATCATGAAATAAGGAAATAAATAATAACTTTATTATTGCCTCTAGGGCATATTTCCTTCACATACTTAGTGCAAAATGAAGGCTAGCAAAAGACTGAGAAGCGACCAACCAAGAAACGAATAATCTCATAAGCGAGCATTAAGGATAACTAACACTGAATAATGCGCCACAAGTAGGATATAATTTTTTGCATAACTATTGAATTTCGTGCTTGCATAGGGAATCACAAACCTTAACACCAATATTCTTACTAAAGCACAATTACTCATCAAGATGACTCACCTATCACACACTATAGGAATCGGGCACTTTGCCGTCCGCCATGGCTGACGGTAAAGGCCTTTGCCATCCGCTAGCGGACGGCAACAAGTCCGGCTGAATAGGCTACGATGAAGGGCTCTTTGCCATCTGCTGACGGACGGCAAAGATGGAACGCTCTTTTGCGTCCGCCAGCGGACGGCAAAGAGCCCGGATGGCACAAGTTCTAGGTTAGGTCTATTAAGGGGTTAACAGCGTGCTTTGCCGTCCGCTGGCGGATGGCAAAGACAATCACACATTTGTCGTCTGCCAGCGGACGACATCATAGCGAAATAGGCCAGCCCCCAGGTTCTGCCACGTGTCAAGCAATGTCGTCTGCTGGCAGACGGCAAAGGTGCAATGCTCTTTGTTGTCCTCCAAAAGACGACAAAGTAACCAAATAAGCCAGCCAGTGTCCCAGGCTGCACAGGTAGCTGCCACGCGGCAGGTTTGCCATCTGCTAGCTGATGGCAAAGGTCTTTGCTGTCTGCCAGCAGACGGCAAAGCTCCTGTATAGCCCCTGTTTTTTTCTATTTTTTTATATCCTTGCATTTTCAAAAGAAATAAATTATATATATAGTCTCAACTTCAAACATAGCCCATGTATCCATCATCTAGCAGTCCATCAAATCAACAGAACACATAGGGTATTTAAACGTCCAATACATACATAGTTTCATGGAGTTCATGAACATACATGCATAGTTTCACGGAGCTATTCAACATACATTGTTTATCAACACAAAATCAAAACAGAAACTAAAACTAGCAGTCCATCAATCCAGTTTCCATGAAGTGAATCAAATCTGCAAAAATGGGAGTAAGCAAGTTATAAGAAGAAGAAGAAGAAGAAGAAGAAGGCTAGAAGAAGAAGAAGACTAGAATAAGAAGAAGAAGACTAGAAGAAGAAGAAGGTTTTTACCCTTTTCGTTCTCATTCTTCTACTTTTATTCTTTCGTTTTCTTCTCTTTCTTCTTCTATTCATTCCTTTTGTCCTCTTCCTTGTTTTTCTTCTTCTCATTCCTTATTTGTGTCATTTTAGAGCTTACATAGGTAATTATGCCATTTTTTAGCTAACTAAGCATATTGTGTCCATTTAGAGGAAATTAAGGTAACTATAGGTCATTTTTGTGCTAACACAAGTAATTATGCCATTTTTAGCTAACATAGGTAAAATGGATCATACTGGAGCAAACCTAGGTAAAATGGGTCATTTTTGAGCTAACTTAACTAATTACACCAGTTTTGAGTTAACTAAGCATATTGTGCCATTTTTGGCATAAGTAAGCTAAGTATAGGTCTTTATTTAGCTAACCTAGGTAACTAAGCATATTATAGCTAATTTAGTTAAGTATAGATCTTTTTGGAGCTAAGTAAGGTAATTATGTCATTTTGTAGGAAGATGGCTAAGTCTAGGTCATTATGGTAACCATTTTGGAGGAAATAAAGCTAAGTCTAGGTCTTTATGCATTTGGTACACAAAACACTAGAGAAATGTTACCTTCATCACAGAGGTGAAGGGCCGGTCGGGTTTACGCCAGTGTCAGACGAAGAAGGACCGGACGGGGTTGGGGTTGCGCCAGTGCGAGACGGAGAAGGATCGGTCGATGCTTGTCGGGAGGCATGATGCACCAAAGATCATTTGCAATGTCTCGTTAGCATGATGCAACTGAAATGTGAATACTAGTAACTAATGACCATTCAAATGAAACTTACCATGTCCGGCTATACCAATCTGAGGCATCAGCGGAGGGGTCTGACCGTTTTTCTCGCACACGGACTGCACATTTTGATTTCACGAGTCAGTCATATTAGTTAGTAATGAAACGAACATTACATGTATGATTTGGCTAATAAGAAGGAGAAACTTACCACGAGGAGCTTGTATAGGGCCCAGTGAGACGCGTTGTCCCGGTTCCTCTCCTCCAGCATCCTAGCCGTCCTCTGCTCCAGCTCGATCTCCCTCTCCTTGGCCCGCCTGTTTGCCTCCGCCAGAAGCTCCTGGGCCCTAGCCTTGATGGCGAGGTCCACTAGTCATGGTCGAGGCGGTATGTCAGGAAGAGACTTCGTGTGGCCCTTCTTGATCTCCCTGAGACTGCTAGGACAACGTATCAGTCCATCCCCAATGGCCGATGAGCCATGTTTCCTCCCATCACCAGATAGCATCACGAGCTCTGTATCAAAAGGACTCGGGCTCGGGTTGAAGTCATCTCCTTTCATCCCCTTCCCCTAGTCTCTGTGCCTCACCAGCTTGTTGTGGGAGGAGATGTTGGTGAAGCTCTCTGGATGATCGAGGTCATCTGCAAAGAATGCCTTGGCCTTCTTGAACGGGGCCATATGGGCCATGGCATAGAGGTCGTACAGAGGTGGCACTTCCTTCTTGTTGTGTTTTTCCTAAAAGAGAGGAACAACATATTAGTTAAGGGATGAAGCTAGCATGAAGAATGAAATTGCATGAATCATTAAGGGTTGAAACCACATAGCAGCCGAGCTGGACGTCGGTGCCTCTGGAGCCAGCAAGGCCACGGGGGCTGACTCCTCCCGAGGATTCTCCCCCATGCCTCGCAAGGACGACCGGGCCGGAGAGACATGGGCACCAATGTTTCCCTTCTCCATGAAGGGAGATGCGGACAGAGCAGGTGGGTTAGCCCCAGGCGGCACCACCGCCTGCTCCTTCCTCTTCTTCGCCGCAGGCATCGGCCTAATCGCACAACAAAGAAGCGTCAAGAATCAGCAGCATAATCAAGAACAAGACGGAGCACTGAACACTTACTAGTCCACCGCGGTGTAGTCCACCTTCCTTTTGCTAAGCTTGAAGCCCAAGAGCCTCCCAGCCCGGGGCGCGGGCGCACAAGCCCCAGGAGCAGAAGAAGGCGCAGCCGGTGGGCCGGAAGCGGCTCCCGAACAGAAGCAGCATCCCGGGAGATCAGCGCCGATCGGCCCCTCGTCGGGATTATGAGCGGCTCTCCCTTCTCCTAGCGGGTGTCAGCCTCGTCGTCGTCAGGAAAGGTGTGGAGGATGTTAGCTTTGCTCAAGGGGGAGGTCTCCCCCATCCCTTCAGGGGTCACCTCAGAGTCTTCCTCCTCCTCCTCCTCCTCCTCTTCCTCCCTACGGGACTCACCAGAAGACAGCTCCACTGGCGTCGGTGCCGCAGGGGCCTCGCTGGGAGATGGTGGCACCAGCCTATGCCCGTCAAAGGTCGGCCTAGCAGCCACGACCTGCTCCCCGTCCTTGCGGCGGAACAAGGGAGTGAAGACACTCGACGGGTACTCATGGTCGTCCCTAACCAGGAGGCGGAGAGCCACAGCCAGCTCACCGTCAGACAAGGCTTTCGGGCTCAGGTAAACCTTGTCCTCTTCGTCCCCAAGCTCCCACAAGGGGTGCGTACGCGCCTGAAGCGGGGCTACGCGCAGCATCAGGAATTCCCTCAGGAGCATGGCCCCTGTCACCTTTGCCGACTTCGTGTTGCCCGGCTTCAGGTCAGTGTTCATCTGCTCCAGCACCAACGTCGCCCGCTCATCAGTGAGCTTCACGTAGGACCACCCCTTGTCAGACTGGGGCATCTCCATTGGCAGCATCAAGCGTGGGTGGACACACTTGGTGTCCATCATGGCCCACTTGCTCCTGAAGCCGTCGGCCTTCTTCCCAGTCTTCGAGATTGAGTTGGCCTTGTCGGCCGCGATGAAATTGGCACACCCGAGGTATGACCCTCGTTGATGCGGAGGAAGAAGAAGTGGCACAGCAGAGCCACAGACGACACCACGCCGAGGTACGCCTCACAGTAGTAGGCGAAGATCGACAAGAGAAGGATAGAGTAGGGTGAAGATGCAGCGCCTGCAGCCCGAAGTGGACAAGGACCTCATGGAAGAAGTTAGAGAATGGGGGGAACCAGCCCTGCGACGATGCTGCTCGTGAAGAAGGGGAAGAAGGTGCTTCCCTCGGGCTCCGGCACGTCGGAGCCGGCACGGAGCCCAGTCTTCCCCCTCTCGTTGCTTTCCCCCACCGTCAGCAAGCGCATGGCGGCGAGGTTCTCCTACGAGACATTGGGTGCGTCGAGAGCTGGCTCGTACCAAGCCGTCGACGAGGTAGGCTTGACCTTCCGGGGCGACATTGGTCGCTGATATGGAAGGGGACGGGAGTAGATCTGGAGATTTTGGAAGCAGGGAGCAAGAAAGGGGATCTGGAGCAAGGCGAAAGGAAGCAATGAAGGCAAGCGCTGTCTATGCCAGTCTTTTGACAGTCAGGCAGTTGTCGAGGTGACGTGGGGAAGCGGAGACGCCCACGTCCAATCAATCACCACGTGTCCATCAAGGCCACAGGCTATTGGGGCATGCGGCGCTCCGTACTTGCCCTTTGGCTTCGCCTCGAAGCCAAGCCCGAGCATGCCTTGGGCCCGGGGGCTACTGTCGGTGTTCTAGGAATGGGGGTCCCCAGACTTGCCTGCCTACGGCCCACGGCATGGCTCTGCAAGCGGGCCCGTACGACCCATCTTCACCAACAAGCATTCAAGACCCTCGCGAGGCGGACGACACAAGACCTCCTCGGGAGCAGCCTCACTAGGCTGGCTCGCAAGGGGCAGAGAGATCAAGGCAAGGCAAACCTCGCGAGGTTCCAATGACGTGAGCCATGACGATCGAGACCAGGCGGGCTTCAGGCGGGCGCCAGCGCGCACAGTGTCCTTGTTTCCTCTTTGGTGCTAGAGAGGCAAGCACAGGCGAGGAGTACCAAGGCGTCAAGCAAACGTCTCCATATCGGTGCAACGAGACCAAGACCAGCAGGACGGCAAGACGGAGGTCACCATGGAGCCCAAGGCGGCGTCACCACCAGAGCCTTTGGCAGGCGAAGACTGCTTTTGTCAGGATAACTTGTACTATTGGTTGTTGTTGGCTCCCTTTCCGCTCAATATTTGGGGAGAGGACCAGGGCCTCTATAAATAGGATTAGCCACCACAGTAGTAGGCAACTGAGCCTCAGCCATCTCATCTTGGACTAGATTCAGCCCATCATCACACCCACCAAGCACAAGAACACCTCACCTCAGGAGGTTGTTCTTCCCCTTGTACTGTGCATCCTCAGCTCGAGAGGCAATCCACCACACCACACTGGAGTAGGGTATTACACCACAACGGTGGCCCGAACCAGTATAAATCTTGTGTCTCTTGTGTTGTGAGTTCGTCGAGCTTGCCTTTGAAATCATGGTGAGGTTGAGGGCATGAGTTGGTAGGGGGAAATCTTCGTGCGCACCCCAGTGTTCGAACCTTGAGGGTTTTACCGGAACCCGAGATCCGACAGCCGATGTCGCCATGTTGTCTACGAACGCTCTATGAAGCTGCTGGGGTGGAATATAGCCACCCCTCCCAGCACGCGCCGAGGAAGAAGGAGGCTCGGAGAGCTGTCGACCCGCTCCCATCATCTCTCAACACCTACAATGACAAAGAGTAAACAAAATTAGTACAACATAAACATAATAAAAATTTTGGTGGGTGAATACAACATCTAAAAAAATTAACTAACTAACTAAGTAATTAACCTAAAAAGTAACTAACTAACTAATTAAAGGCTTTTTCTTAAGGACAGAAATGGTCTTTAATAGGATAAAATTATTTTAGTGTTTCAAAAATATTTGAGAAAATTTAGGGAAGCTCATTTTACATATGTTGTCCATATATAAGAGTTTCAACACACGGTCATGTTCAAAATATTGGTCAAATCCATCAAAAACCCTTTTCTGAAATTTCAAGCTTTTGGAATATTTACAAGTATGCCATATTTGGTTATCTTGCCAAGTATCATCTCTTGGACAACAAGATGACATCACCAAAACCCCTCACAATAATTAACCTAACTAACCTACAAACTAACCTAGAAGCTAACCTAACTATCATCTTCTTCCTTCTTTTACTTTTTCCTATTTTATTCTCATCTTCTCCTCTTTTTCTTCTTCTTCTCCTCCTCCTCCTCCTCCTCCTCCTCTTCTTCTTCTTCTTCTTCTTCTTCCCCCTTTCTACTTATTCCACTTTTCATCTTTTTTTTCACTTCCTTTAATTATGACTATTTAACTCAAACCTAACACTAATCTAATATAATTAAACCTAAACTAAATAACGTAAACTAATTAAACCTAAATTATTTAAACTAAATAACCTAAACTAATTAAACTAAATAACCTAAACTAATTAAACCTAAACTAACTAAACTGAAAAAACTTAAACTAAATAACCTAAACTAAACAGAAGAAAAACAGAAAAGAAAACAGGGGCAGGGGCTCACCGTGGGGGGCGACAACGGGTTGTGGAGGGGGCGGCGACAAGGCGGCGGCGAGTTGGGGTGGTGACAGGGCGGGGAGGGGTTGGCGACGGGTAACGCTCCTCGGGGGGGGGGGGTCGATATAACGCCCTCGATGCGGCTATATCTCCAACGTGTCGAAGCACGACTTAGAGGCATAACCGCATTGAAAGCAATGTCGCAAGTGAGGTAATCTTCACAGAACCCATGTAATATATAAGGGTAAGAGATACATAGTTGGCTTACAATCGCCAACTTCACACAATTACATGAATAAAGCATTACATCATCCAGATACAATCATGGTCCGACTACGGAACCAAAATAAAAGAAGACTACCCCAAATGCTACACAGATCCCCGATCGTCCCGACTGGGCTCCACTACTGATCAACTAACACGAAACAACACAAAGGACAAGATCTCCATCGAGCTCCTCCTTGAGCTCGGTTGCGTCATCTGCACGGACTCATCGGCACCTACAAACTGGTTTTGGAAGTAATCTGTGAGCCATGGGGACTCAGCAATCTCGCACCCTCGCGATCAAGACTATTTAAGTTTAATGGTAAGGTAAAGGTATGAGGTGGAGCTGCAGCGAGCGACTAGCATATATGGTGGCTAACATACGCAATTGAGAGCGAGAAGAGAAGGCAAAAGCACGGTCGAACAACTATGATCAAGAAGTGATCCTAGAACAACCTACGTCAAGCATAACTCCAACACCGTGTTCACTTCCCGGACTCCGCCGGAAAGAGACCATCACGGTTACACACGCGGTTGATGTATTTTTAATTAAGGTCAACTTTAGGTTTTCTACAACCAGACGTTAACAAATTCCCATCTGCCCATAACCGCGGGCACGGCTTTCGAAAGTTCAAATCCCTGCAGGGGTGTCCCAACTTAGCCCATCACAAGCTCTCACGATCAACGAAGGATATTCCTTCTAGTGGGAAGACCCGATCAGACTCGGAATCCCGGTTGCAAGACATTTCGACAATGGTAAAACAAGACCAGCAAAGCCACCCGAATGTGCCGACAAATCCCGATAGGAGCTGCACATATCTCGTTCTCAGGGCACACCGGATTGTCCAAACTTCCGGTAGGCCAGCCCAGAGTTGCCCCTGGTGGCCACCGACGGCTGACAAGGTGGACCAACACTCAGAGGAGCACTGGCCCGGGGGTTTAAATAAAGATGACCCTTGAGCCGGCCGACTCAAGGGAAAGAAAAGGCTAGGTGGCGAATGGTAAAACCAATGTTGGGCCTTGCTGGAGGAGTTTTATTCAAGGCGAACTGTCAAGGGGTTCCCATTATACCCAACCGTGTAAGGAACGCAAAATCCGGGAACATAACACCGATATGACGGAAACTAGGGCGGCAAGAGTGGAACAAAACACCAGGCATAAGGTCGAGCCTTCCACACTTTACCAAGTATATAGATGCATTAATTAAATAAGAGATATGGTGATATCCCAACAAGTAAACACGTTCCAACAAGGAACAACCACTTCAATCTTCACCTACAACTAACAACGCTATAAGAGGGGCTGAGCAGAGCGGTAACATAGCCAAACAACGGTTTGCTAGGACAAGGTGGGTTAGAGGCTTGGTTCAACAATATGGGAGGCATGATAAGCAAGTGGTAGGTATCGCAGCATAGGCATAGAAAAAGAGCGAGCAACTAAGCAAGCAAAGATAGAAGTGATTTCAAGGGTATGATCATCTTGCCCGAAATCCCGCAAGGAAGAAGAACGAGTCCATGAAGAAGGCAAACGAACGTAGTCGAACGAATCCTCACAACACGACGTTACCGGAACCAACCCGAAGAAGCAACACCGGAAAGAAGTAGACAACATAGTAAACAACCACCACATAAATATGGCATGATGCACAACCAAGTATGATGCATGTCCGGTTTAATGAAGCATGGCATGGCAAAATGCACAAACAATCCTACAAATTAAGTGGAGCTCAACATGCAACTCCGTTGCATATTGACGAAACACCACGTGACTTATTTAGTTCTCTCTCTTTATGTACCCAACAATATTAAATGTTGTTAAACATGGCAAGAGGGTGAAGCAAAGCAAAACTACCTATCTAGTCAAGTTTAAATGAGGCCGGGAACAACAAACAACAAATCCGGAAACTCCTCATGTGCATATATTAGGTTAGGTCCTGTTCTTCCCTAAACCATATTTTAGAGTTGTTAAACATGCAAAATGAGTGCACCATGTTAAACTAGGCATTTTTCTACCCCATTTACATATAAATTTTGTTAGGTTTGGAGCTACTGTTAATTAGTTATGAAATAAAACATTTTAGCAAGTTATTTAAGCAAATTTAAACAAACATCATTTTAAACATCTTAAACATAGATGAAAGTGGCATATTATTAAACTACACAAATTTCTGAGCATTTTACATATTTAAGACATTTTAAACCGATGCACGGTTAATGAGTTATTAAATGCATGAACATGAGGGCTTTTTCTGTAAAACTGCAGTCTCTGGAATAATAGACAAATTCGCAGACAGCGAAAAAAACACGACACGGACCGAATCTGGTGCGTGAAAGGCCAACAGAGGAAAACAAAGGAGGCGCTAGGGAGGCTCACCATGGGCTTCGGCCCAGTTCGACGGTGAGGTGAGGCCGGGCAGAAGGGAGGCTGGCGCGCTGGGCCTTGGTGTGATCTGGCACTGGCAGGTTAGATCAAACGAGGCAACGACGCGGTCAACGGGTGCTGCGGGACTTGGCACTGGTCGTCCTCCTCGCACGCAGAAGCAGGGGGACAGCGCGACGAAGAGGTCAGGCGCGCCGACACGATGAAGAGGAGGCAGCGGGCGGCAGGGCGCGAGAAGACTGGGCGGAGCTCGTCGTGCGCGCCGAGAGGAAAAGGATCTGGCGGCGAGTTGAGGCCAGGGCCGCGGGGTCGATGCGGATGAACGAGACGAGCGCTCCGGCTCATTGCAGAGGAGGAAAACCGACAGGTTTAGGGGACGACGCCTTGCAGGTGCGAGAGAGCGTCGAGGGGTTCCAGCAACGCGTGAAGGACGAGGTCGCCGGAGGGTGGCAAGGACAGAGCCTTTGGGCGACGATTTGGTGGCGGGGACGAGGTTCGGCTCGGCGTCGAGGTAGAGGAGGCACTCTGGCTGCGTCTGCGGACGAGGCGAGGGACGACGGTTGGATCCGGGCAAGGGCATCGGGGACGAATGGTTTTGGCCGACCGAGCGCGGCGGGGAAGGAAGCGCGAGGCGGTGGCGAGCACGGGAGGTGCATAACCTTGCACCGGCGACCATGGCAGCAGGGGCGAGCTCCGTTTGTTTCCTGGCAGAGGAGAAAAAACAAACGAGGGAGGGAGAGAGTTTAGAGGAGGCAGGAGAGGAAAACAGGGGAGAGGAAAAGGAGGCCGGCGGCGACTCATCTGCTGGGTTTGCTGGCGACGATTGGCGGCGCGGCCGCGGTCAGGGACGAAAGAGCTGCGGGAGGCAGGGGAAGATCCCGAGGGGGATTTGGAAAGCGGCGGCGGGCGACAGGACACTGTCCCTAGATTTTAGGGTTGCTACCTAGGGGATTGGTCTATAAGTAGTAAGTGGATTTTTGGATAGGGCCATTAGGTCCCTCCGATCTTAACCGGACGGACGGGAAAAATAGGTTAGGTAGCCCAAAGAGAAAAACGGAGACGTTTTGTAGATGTTTGGCGATGATCTGAGTCCAACGGTGACGACTGTCCGGGTCGGGTCCGGGACAGATTTCGGACGCACATGGGAGGAGGCTGCGGGCCGACGAGAGAGGTTAGGTTGGACCTGGCGGGCTGTGCAGAAGGGCTCGAGCTGAGAGAAGAGAAGAGAGAGAGACCCGGCGACTGTTTTCGGAGACCGAAAATGTCCGACGTTAGACCGGCTATATTGCCGCTATAGTTTAACGGTTGGGCTATCAAACGGACTTCGAATGCGATGAAACTTGACAGGCGGTCTATCTACACTATAATAAGACCACACGCCAACTTTCAACCCAATCCGAGAACATTTTCTGGCCACTTATAAAATACTATTTCGGACATGTCCCGGGCGCATGCAAGTGTGGTTGGGCTCAGAACGGACAATGGACGGAACGAGGAGACCGAGACGGATGCAAGTTTTGAAAACATGATGTTGCTATGCACATGATGACATGATATGAGATGCAACACGCAAGCAAAGACAAGGCAACAACAGCGAATAACTGGACGACACCTGGCACAACGGTCTCGGG
>NC_041392.1:447538540-447556534 GCF_002162155.2 Triticum dicoccoides
GCTCGGGAGGGGGTGGGGAGGCAGGGAGGGGCGGCCATGGGGCGGCGAGGGTGCGGTGGCGACGACGCGGGGAGGGTGCAGCGGCGACGGCACGGGGTGGCACGGGGGGGAGAGGAGAGAGACAGAGAGAGAGAGGGCGACAGTGGGGCGCCACCGTTAAGTCAATTTTGAAGATTTGCCATCCGCAAGCTCTTTGTCGTGAGCAAGCGGACGACATAAAAAACTTTGTCGTCCGCTAGCGGACGGCAAAGAGGGGCCCGTTAGGGGTTGACAGCCAGTGGGCCACCCTCCCTCTTTGCCGTCCGCTAGCTGACGGCAAAGCTTCTATGTCATCTGCTAGCAGACGACAAAGAGCTAGCTCACGGCAAACGATCTCTTTGTCGTCCTCTCGTTCTTTGCCGTTAGCCTTCTGTATGCTTATGGCAAAGACCTTCTTTGCCATCAGCTAGCGGACGGCAAAGAACCTGATTCTAGTAGTGACATCATCATATCTCAAAATTATTACTAAGAATCAAGTTTATTTTGTCCAATGATCTTCATGAATTTTTTTATTATATCCATCTTGGATATCTATCACTTTGGGACTAATTTTCATGTGTTGCTTTTCATAAGCTCAAACAAATATAAGTGAAGATCATGAGCATAAATTTTTCTTACTGTCAAAATAATTTAAGTGAAGCAAGAGAGCATTTCTTCAAAATTTTACTAACTCTCAAATAAATATAAGGGAAGAAAGAGAGCATTTCCTCAAAAATACTAAGCACACCATGCCCAAAAATATATAAGTGAAGCACTAGAGCAAGTCCATAGCTCATAAAAAGTTTAAGTGAAGCATAGAGAGCAATTCTAACAAGTCATGACATAATTTTGGCTCTCTCAAATAGGTGTGTCCAGCAAGGGATCAAGACTTAAAACACAAAATAAAACAAGCAAAGACTCATATCGTACAAGACGCTCCAAGCAAGTATGTGACGAATAAAAATATAGGTTCGAGTAAAATACCGATGGTCGTTAGAAGAAAGAGGGGATGACACTCGGGGGAATCCCCAAGCTTAGTTTGTTGCTCATTTTTGGATAATAGCTTGGGATGCCTGGGCATCCCCAGGCTTAGGCTCTTCTACTCCTTATTCCTTCATCCATCGTAAGATAACCCAAAACTTGGAAACTTCAATCACACAAAACTCAACAAAACCTTCGTGAGATCCATTAGCGTAAGAAAGCAAACCACTACTATAAGTATTGTACCAAACCAATTCATATTTTGTTTTTGCATTATATCTACCGTATTACAACTTTTCTATGGCAAAAACTCATCAAAGAAAACCATAGAGCCATAAAAATAAGCACACAACGCAAAGAAAACAGAATCTGTCAAAACAGAATAGTCTGTCGGAATCTGACTATTTCGAAAACTTACGGAACACCAAAAATTCTGAAAAATTAGGACGACCTGAGTAATTTGTATATTGATCTACTGCAAGAGGAATGGGTATTTTATCTCTCTCTGGTTAAAATGAGAATTGTTTTCGCGAGCGCAAAAGTTTCTATTTTTTTCAGCAAGATCAAGCAACTATCACCCAAGAAGATTCTAAAGGATTTACTTGGCACAAACACTAATTAAAACATAGAAAACACAATCATAATGATATCATAATTGTTCTAACACTAAAAAACAAGAAGAAAAAAGCAAAAATAAATTTTATTCATTGGGTTGGCTCCCAACAAGTGCTATTGTTTCACGCCCCTAGCTAGGCATAAGATTTCAATGATGCTCATACGAAAGATTGAAACACGAACAGAGCATCATGGAGCATATCACAAACACATTTAAGTCTAACATACTTCCTATGCATAGGAATTGTATAAGCAAACAAATCATCAAGACAAGAAACATCTAACATATGCAAAGAAGAGGAATAAAATATTGACAATCTCAACATAACGATAGGTAATTTAGTAACATGAAAACTTCTATAACCATATTTTCCCCTATCATAATAATTATATGTAGGATCATAATCAAATGCAACAATATAACTATCACATAAAATATTATCTTCATGATCCACATGCATGCAAAGTTGACACTCTTCCAAAATAGTGGGATTATCATCAAATAATGTCATGACCACTCCAAGCCCACTTTTATCAAAAATTTCATAAGATTCAACACTCCCCAAATATGTGGGATTATTTTTAGCTAAATTTGACACTCTTCCAAACCCACTTTCAATATTATTGCAAACATATTCATCATGACGCTTAAATAAATTTTCAAGATCATAAGAAGAATCACCCCAATCATGATCATTGCGAAAAGTAGTAGACATAACAAAATTAGCATCCCCAAGCTTGGGGTTTTGCATATTATTAGCACAATTGACATTAATAGAATTCATAGTAAAATCATTGCAATCATGCTTTTCATTCAAGGAGCTATCATGAATCACTTCATAAATTTCTTCATCTCAATTTTTAGATTCACGAATCTCAAGGAATACTTCATATAGATAATCTTGTGCACTCAACTCACTAGAAATTGGTTCAACATGATTGGACCTTTTGAAAAGATTAGCAAGTGGATGGGGATCCATATCAATAGATTTTTAGCAAGCAAAGATGCAATCATATAGAAGGCACATGGTAACACAAGCAAACATAAGATCTGACAAGAATAAGGCGAAGGAAAAAGGGGGCTAATAAAACGGCAAATTTTTGTGAAGTGGGGGAGATGAAAACGAGAGGCAAATAATGTAAATTGCGAGGAGATGAGATTTGTGGTTAGGAACCCGGTATATGTTGAAGATCCTCCCCGGCAACGACGCTAGAAATTCCTTTTGATGTCGCTTGAAGCTACCTCGGTATTTGCCCAAAGAGGAAGGGATGATGTAGCACAGCGGCGGTAGGTATTTCCCTCAGATATGAAACCAAGGTTACCGAACCAGTAGGAGAACCAAGCAACACAATGTAAACAACTCCTGCACACAAATAACAAATCCTCGCGACCCGACGTGTTAAAGGGGTTGTCAATCCCTTTTGGGTAATGGTGCCAGTAATTAGTGCATAACGGGATAAAGTTGTAATAGATTGAATAAATAGATCGCAAATAAAATAAAGTGCAACAACGTATTTTCAGGTTTTTGGATTAAT
The DNA here is from genome assembly GCF_002162155.2 of Triticum dicoccoides. Classification (NCBI taxonomy): domain Eukaryota; kingdom Viridiplantae; phylum Streptophyta; class Magnoliopsida; order Poales; family Poaceae; genus Triticum; species Triticum dicoccoides. The sequence continues at coordinate 447,541,691 of NC_041392.1, forward strand.
AGATCTGAAAATAAAAGCAAATAAAAGTAGATCGCAAAGGCAAATAATATAAGAGACCCGGGGCCGTATGTTTCACTAGTGGCTTCTCTCGAGAAAAATAGCAACGGTGGGTGAAGAAATTACTGTTGGGCAATTGATAGAACTTCAAATACTCATGACGATAACCAGGCAATGATCATTACATAGGCATCACATCCAAGATTAGTAGACCGACTCCTGCCTGCATCTACTACTATTACTCCACACATCAACCGCTATCCATCATGCATCTAGTGTATTAAGTTCATGGAGAAATGGAGTAATGCAATAAGAATGATGACATGATGTAGACAAGATCTATCTATGTAGAGATAGACCCCATAGTATTATCCTCAGTAGCAACGATACATACGTGTCGGTTCCCCTTCTTTCACTAGGATCAAGCACCGCAAGATCGAACCCACTACAAAGCACCTCTTCCCATTGCAAGATAAATAGATCGAGTTGGCCAAACAAAACCCAAATATCAGAGAAGAAATACGAGGCTATAAGCAATCATGCATGAAAGAGATCAAAGAAACTCAAATACTTTCATGGATATAAAAAGATAGATCTGATCATAAACTCAAAGTTCATCGATCCCAACAAACACACCGCAAAAAGATTTACATCATGTGGATCTCCAAGAGACCATAGTATTGAGAATCAAGAGAGAGAGAGAGAGAGAGGAAGCCATCTAGCTACTAACTACGAACCTAAAGGTCTACAAAGAAATACTCGGGCATCATCGGAGAGGCACCAATGGAGGTGGTGAACTCCATCTGAGATGGTGTCTAGATTGGATCTGGTGGTTCTGGACTCCCCTAGGGTTTTGGGAATATTTGGGTATTTATAGAGCAAAGAGGCGGTTCGGGGGGCACCCGAGGTGGGCACAACCTACCATGGCGCGCCTAGGCCTCCTGGTGCGCCCTAGTGGGTTGTGCTCCCCTCGGGGCACCCCCCAGGAACTGCTAGGGCCCATTGTGTTCCTTCTAGCCCATAAAAATTCTCCGTAAAGTTTCGTGGCATTTGGACTCCGTTTGATATTGATTTTCTGCGATGTAAAAAACATGGAAAAAACAACAACCGGCACTTGGCACTATGTCAATAGGTTAGTACCAAAAAATGATATAAAATGATTATAAAACATCCAAGATTGATAATATAATAGCATGTAACAATCTAAAATTATAGATACGTTGGAGACGTATCGACAAGTGATAGTAAATTTCAGCAAGTATATAAATGTTTCCTTACCAAAGGCGCTTCACTCCCCGGCAACGGCGCCAGAAAAGAGTCTTGATGACCCACAAGTATAGGGGATCTATCATAGTCCTTTCGATAAGTAAGAGTGTCGAACCCAACGAGCAGCAGAAGGAAATGACAAGTGATTTTTAGCAAGGTATTCTCTGCAAGCACTGAAATTATCGGTAATAGAAAGTTTTGTGATAAGATAAATCATGATGGGTAACAAGTAAATAAAGTAACTAAGGTGCAGCGAGGTGGCCCAATCCTTTGTGTAGCACAGGAAAAGCCTGGACAAACTCTTATATAAAGGAAAGCGCTCCCGAGGACACATGGGAATTGTTGTCAAGCTAGTTTTTATCATGCTCATATGATTCGCGTTCGTTACTTTGATAATTTGATATGTGGATGGACCGGTGCTTGGGTGCTGCCCTTCCTTGGACAAGCCTCCCACCTATGATTAACCCCTCTCGCAAGCATCCGCAACTACGAAAGAAGACGTAAGGTAAACCTAACCATAGCATGAAACATATGGATCCAAATCAGCCCCTTACGAAGCAACGCATAAACTAGGGTTTAAGCTTCTGTCACTCTAGCAACCCATCATCTACTTATTACTTCCCAATGCCTTCCCCTAGGCCCAAATAATGGTGAAGTGTCATGTAGTCGACGTTCACATAACACCACTAGAGGAGAGACAACATACATCTCACCAAAATGTCGAACGAATACCAAATTCACATGATTACTTATAACAAGACTTCTCCCATGTCCTCAGGAACAAACATAACTAATCACAAAGCTTATTCATAATCATAATCAGAGGAGTATTAATTATCATTAAGGATCTGAACATATGATCTTCCACCGAATAAACCAACTAGCATCAACTACAAGGAGTAATAAACACTACTAGCAACCCACAGGTACCAATCTGAGGTTTTGGGACCAAGATCGAATACAAGAGATGAACTAGGGTTTGAGAGGAGATGGTTCTGGTGAAGATGTTGATGGAGATTGATCCCCTCTCGATGAGAGGATCGATGGTGATGATGATGGTGACGATTTCCCCCTCTCGGAGGGATGTTTCCCCGGTAGAACAGCTCCGACGGAGCCCTAGATTGGTTCTGCCCAGGTTCCGCCTCGAGATGGCGGCGCTTCATCCCGAAAGCTTCCTCCTAATTTTTTCCAGGGTAAAATACACCATATAGCCAAAGATGACAGCGGAGGCCTGCTAGGGGGGCCACAAGGTTAGGGGCGCGCCCAGGGAGTAGGGCGCGCCCTCCACCCTTGTGGCTGGCTGGTGGGCCTCCTCTGGTACTTTCTTTGCCCAATATATTTTTATATTCCAAAAATAATCTCCGTGAAGTTTCAGGAGTTTTGGTGTTGTGCAGAATAGGTCTCTAATATTTCCTCCTTTCCTGTCCAGAATTCCAGCTGCCGGCATTCTCCCTCTTCATGTAAACCTTGTAAAATAAGGGAGAATAGGCATAAGTATTGTGATATAATGTGTAATAACAACCCATAATGCAATAAATATCAATATGAAAGCATGATGCAAAATGGACGTATCACTTTCTCACTCCGATTCTTAGCACGAAATCAATGCCATGATTGCTGCCACGTATGAGATTATTCTATCCAGCAAAAAATTCCTCTAGATTAGTTTTGATTCGAAAATTTAGGATTAGATTTCCGCCGAACTCATCTCGGACCGACCGAGCTATAGAAATCGGTCTCACTGATTTGGCCTAGGCCATTGCACTTGTGATTTTCAGTCTGACCGAAACTTACAAATCGGTGTGACCGAGTCTGATTCTTAGTGAAACCCTAGCAATCTCAGACTCACTAAACTGTGTCTCGGTCTGACTGATATGTCAGGACCCCAATCCTAAGTCACACTGATCTAGCATGTAACACATCATACCACTTTCCGGCCTCACGCACGGTATTCCCACGGGTGCCACCTTACCTGGCCCAAGACCGTTTGCGCCTTTTGGCTCACGTATATGACAGTGTCGCTAATATCCATATGACAAAGACCCCGGGCCGACATGACTAGTCGTGAATCCAAAGTGGCACTAACTTACAGGGACATGCATACATGACCCAGCAACGAATGTGTTGGTCATCAACATATGAACCCAAGTCGTAGCAAGCTACAAGGACTTAAAGGAACAACACGTGACATTTCCCCAAAGGGACAGACACGGGAACGAAGAAGGACACATGTCGGGTAGCCTAAGTGTTTCGGAGCAGTAGCAAGCTACCATGGCTCAGTGGAAGCACTAGGAGACATTTCCCAGTAAGAGAGGCTACCAAGAATAAACAACTAGGTTGTCGGATCCCACACATACCAAGCATTTCAATAACATACACACGATATGCTCGATATGTGCAAATACAACATGGCATCACAACAAAACTCTACGACTCAAAGTATTTATTCATTAGGCTCCGAGGAGCCAGATATTACAAACATGGGTTTGATGACCTAGCATTCAAGTCAAACAAGCAATAAGCACATGCGGAAGCTTAACTTGTCTGAGTACAGACAACTACAAATGAAAAAGGCTGAGAAGCCTGACTATCTACAAGACCCTGCCGAGGGCACAAGATCGTAGCTGAGGTAACAAGCTAAACGTCGAAGTCCACACGGAACTACTAGTGAGACGGAAGTCTCTCTGCAAAAACATAAATTAAGCAAACGTGAGTACAAATGTATCCAGCAAGACTTACATTAGAACTATCTACATATGCATCAATATCAACAAAAAGGTGGTGGAGTTTAACTGCAGCAAGCCAACTTTGACTCAGTGCCTGACCTGAACTACGACTGCAAGTAACTCTTTTGAGGTGGCGCGCACGAGTCCACATATTCACCAACCAATACACCACTATGGATCCGCTCACGTCTCCCTACGAGAACGCCATCCATAGCACTCACGCTTATCTTGCGCATTTTAGAGTATCCACTATCACTTGTCTATGAACTGTATAGGCAACCCAGAGGTCCTTTACCGCGAATGCGGCTATTCGAATAGATGATGTTAACCCTGTAGGGGTGTACTTCTTCACACACTCTCTCGCCACTTACCGCCATGTACATGTCATGTATCTCGGCAACCTTCAAGCGGAAGCCTGGAGAGGGTGTCGGCCACGATCTGACTAACCACACAAGTCCCTAGTCCAGGTTTATCACCTATTCAGGTTCCATCTACAAGGAGTCCGGCTGAGGTTTCCACATATGGCCCCGAACGATGTGTGCAGGGTTCCCGAGGCACCAAACGGGCGTCCCGGTACACGTGTCACATGCCTACCGCATCATAGCCCACCCCTCGGGTCAGCGCTGCACACGGCCTCCAGCATACTACAAACAGCAGAAACTACTTGCAACTCCCGGACAGAGGACAGGGGCGGTTAATAAGTCGAGAGGGTCCATTGGTTTCGGGCCCAACGCGTGGTAGTAGCTGTTCATGGATCACAAACATAGAACTCGGTTCCTGAGGACGGTTTCAATGAGACAACCCACCATGTACTCCTACATGGCCTCTCACCGCTACCTTTACCAAATCATGTTCACACACTTAGGTCACACACAGTAGGACATGTTCATCACCATTCCAATTCATCCCCGGTGAATCAGACCTGACTCAACTCTAAGTAGTAGCAGGCATGACAAACAAGCATGAATGAGTAGGCACATTAGGGCTCAAACAACTCCTACTCATGCTAGTGGGTTTCATCTATTTACTGTGGCAATGACAGGTCATGCAGAGGAAAAGGGGTTCAACTACCACAACATGTAACAGATGTATCATTGTTGTCCTAATGAAATAAAAGAGAGCAGGAGCGAGAGAGCGGGATTGTATCAGAATGAACAAGGGGGTTTTGCTTGCCTAGCACTTCTGAAGATAGTATAGCTCTTCATCGGTGCCATCGAACTCATCGTCGGAACCACGTCTACTGACAGGGGACAAACACTGGCAACAGAGAAAGAACGCAATCAATGCAATGCGACAATATGATGCATGATCATGACATGGCAATATGATGTGATTTGAGCTAATGCATCTAGCAACCAGATTAAATGAAGTTGGTTTGAATCAAAGATTCAAATTCAACTCCATATGTGAGGATTCAAGTGCTATTTGTTTCATTTGCCCTGAACAGTAGTCATAAGTTGTTCTAACATGCATGTAAAAGGTATAGATGGATAGATTGGATTTTTCTGATCATTTTTCATATATAACTTATTTCATTTGGATTTATGGTTATATTTCTTCGAATTTTTGAAGTTTTAAACATTTTCTGCGTCAGCATGATGACATCATGAAATTATCACGTCAACAATGACATTCCAGGTCAAACCTGACGACTAGGACCCACACGTTAGTGTCTCAGGGCTGGTTTGGGTGGATGACAGGTGGGACCAGTCAACACTGAGTTGGCAAAAGTCAAGGCTGACACGTGGGGTCCGCAAGATTAGCACTAAGCTAAACAGGATATATAGACTAACCTAATTAGGCTCGGGGACCCACATGTCATTGACACAGGGCACTAAGTAAACATGATTAGCACCTAAGCTAATGGTGCCACATCAGCTTCACCGGAGATACGCCGGCGGCGACCAAAAACACGGCGAAGGCACACTGGAGCGGCTCGGGTTTCGCCTATAGGCTGCAGTTTGAGCTGCGGTTGGTCTCTACGGCAAGCTGAGGCTCGCGTGCATCTGATGGAGCAAGCAGGGGGAGCTGCGGTGGTCTGTGGTGACGACAGCAGCGAGCTAGGTGGCGGCCGGAGTTCAGGAGCAGCCGGGTTCGGCACTACGGTGTACGGGAGGAGGAGCTGGTGTGTGTGTGCACTAAGTGAAGTGGTGAGCTCGGGCGTGTGCTTGCACGACCGTAGCCACAACGGCGACATGGCCGGCGGTGAGGTGCTCTCGTCTCCGCTGGAAACGACAGCTACATGGCGAAATCGATGTGGGGAGGAGGGGGGTTAGGGGAAGGAGCTCATGGCGGTCTCGCAAAGCTGCTCAATGGGCGCGGGGAGGAGTCGGAGATGATGAGCGGCCGCCGGCGATCTCGGGCTTCCGAGGTTGAAGACGACGGCAGCGATGGCGGGGCGGGGCGCCCGGTGACGTGTAGCACGATGGAGACGAAGAAGAGGTCGTGGCGGAGCTCTGGGCACGTTGAGGGGATGAGGAGGAGGCGGTGGCTATGGTGGCAGCGGGCGGCGGCGACGAGCACGCTCGGGTGCGCTGCAGGGAGAGAGCAGAGGAGGGAAGAGGAGGAGTGGGGGATCCATACGGCTCCAGGGGGTCGCGTGGCATCTCCAAGGCATCAAGGAGGAAGCGGCAAGTAGGAGGTGGTTGGTGCGCATGCCGGCGCGCTGCGGCCAGGCGCTCGTCCTCCTGGCAGGGGAAGAAGACGACAAGGGGGGAGGCCAGTGGGCTGCACAGGTAAGCCAGGTACAAAAGTCTCTCTCTCTCTCTCTTATTTTCTCTTTTCCTTTTTTTGGTTTTTTTATTTAGTAAAATTACTAAATCATTTTTTAAATGCCTGAAAATATTTGTGGGCACTATGGAAATTATTCCCAACAGCCCTCAACTAGTTTCAGAATTATTAGAGCATTTAAAACATTTATAGGATTTAAATGCCCCAATTCAAATACAATATGAGTTAATTCAAAAATCCAGAATGTCCTAGAATTATGTTCATCATTTTTGGTAGAGGTTTTCACCTTCATCAAAAATCATGAACTTTTCTGGAGACACTTTGGGTTCATTGAGAATATTTTTATTTGAACCTAGTTGATTTGATCTGGTGCTAGGGTTTGAACAATCCCCATTTCAATTTTGAAAATAAATTTAGACATGATGCAGGAACCAAGCTAGTCCAAGTGCATAGCAAGGTTAGGGATGTTACAAGATTCCACTAGTTTAGACTCTAATATTGCTTCAGTGTCACCGAGTTTAACAAATCGGTAGCTCCGAAATGCTTTCTGTAGAAAACTAAAACTAAGTTTTTTACTCAATTGCTTTGCAAAATCTCTGCACTTTGTGATGCTCATCCACTCTATCTCAATTATATCTATTCACAGGGTCAACTTTCAGCTTTCAACGTCAGCCATGTCAGACTAGAGTGACAGCCAGAACAGATGTGAGGAACGTGTTAACTTGAGTGAGGGCACTAGTCCCTCTGGCAGCTATGATGAGGGTAGCAGAAGCACCCCAAGCAACTTGCCCAAAGCAGCAACAAGGACAAGGAAGAAGAGAAATTCAGATTCTGAAGATGAGGACTATGTTGCTGTTGAGGAGGAAGTGATCTCAAAGAAAAAGGTTGTCAAGAAAGAGCTTGGCACTGCAGCTTCAACCAAGCCTGGATTGCATAAGAAAGCTCCTGCCAAGAGAGTGCCAATGTCCAAAGCCAGAGCCTCTACTCTTGAAGTCTCCAAGTCAACATAGGAAGAGGCTGCTAGAGGCAAGAAAAAGAAGGAAAGGGTCAAGAAGACCACGACTAGAGTTATTGGAAAGCCATCTATGATGATCCAAGTAGATGAGGAAGAGGATGATGAAGAATATGCTGCACCAGCACCCAAGACTCAAAAGTTGATGGGGGATGCCATCAAGTCAGGGGATGCTCCATCAAATCCCAAGACTGCCCCCAAGGCTGTTGCTCAAGCTTCTAGACCTTCGGCACCAAAGAGATCTACCAGGAACATCCCTGCTGCTGAGAAGAACAAGGCCTAGTGCCTGAAGTGGAAGAAGAGGAAGAAGCCCAAGTGCTTAGGAAATTGAAGCCAAAGATTCCTTATCATGATGATAATCATCCAGTTGTTGAGAACATGAAGGAAAGAAAAGATGCAGGTCTCAGATTGTTGAGACAGTCAGACCCCTATGGTGTGAGAAGAAGGACTGTTGTGGATTACAGATTTCACACTAAGGAACAATAGGACTTCTATGAGATAGTCCTCTTGGATAAGAAGCCCATTGTGTGCGACATGAAATGGGTGGATTGGAAGTACATTGAAAATAATGAAGATCATTTCCCTGGAGTGCATGAGAGCTTACGACTCAATGGATTTGACACTTTTGTGGGTCATAAATTGACCAAATGGAATGATGAGTTGATCATGTAGTTCTATTCAATAGCACACTTCTACCCGGATGGGATGATTGTTTGGATGACTGAAGGTACTAGGTACCAGTCTACTATTGATGAGTGGGCCAAGTTGATCAATGCCCCTGAAGAGCATGAGGATGACATTGATGTCTATGCAAAGCCAAGGAAAGATCACAACTCCATGTCCAATATGTACAAGGTGATACCTGACAAAGTCTTGGAGACACACAAGCTAGGCTCATTGTACTATCTGTTGTCTGGATTGGCCACCATGAACACTATATTGATACACACCTTGATGCCCAAGTTAGGAGATCACAGGATGATCAGAGGCCACTCTATCAACTTGCTCCAAATGTTTGATGTGCCATAGAAATTCAAGGTGATGAGCTTGATAGTTGAAACAATCAAGAGGACTGCAGCAGATCAAAAGAGATCATGTGGCTATGCTCCACAGATTCAAATGCTCATCAACTCCAAGATGGGAAAAGACATATATCGAGCACCTTCCCTTGAGGCCTGATCATGAGGATAACACGGTTTTCATGGATGCTTCACATCCTACATCAGTAGAGGCTCAGGAGAAGAGAGAAAAAGCAAAAGAAGAGAAGGCAGCCAAGACACCAAGTGCTGAAGAGGCATCCCAGATATTTCTCAAGTCCAAACAAGATCAACTTGGTTATCTCATTCAGGCTACTTTGAGGATTGAGAAAGGTTTGGACACGCTAACTCAAAATCAAGAGAGTCTTGAAAGGATTATCGAGACAAAAATACATGATCTAGATGTGAAGGTCACAGAAATATAGTCAATTGTGGAGAAGATTCAAGAAGAGCTTCAAGAAAGGGATGAGGGACCTACAATAGATTCTTTTCAGCAAGTCCCAAGGGGACCAAGGTCCACAGCTGTGCCAGTTGCTACTGCTCCCAGATCTATAGTGTCAGCACCTGCAGCTACCACCTCAGTTGCTCCTCAAGTTGCAACTCCACCAGCTCCTCAGACCTCTTCAGATGCATTCACTGCAGGACTCCTCTCCACGCGACCTTCACACTCCGGAGCTCCCGGAGATCAAGCTTAGAGAGTTGCATAGCACTATGCATTTTCAAGCTTTTTGGTAACTTGTTGCCAAAGGGGGAGAAAGTGTATAGGTCATAGGCTTCGAGAGAGAGTATTTTGATTCTTTTTGCCTCTCTTGATACTTTGTTTGCTTGCTTGTTCGGTTGATACTGTACTTATGTGTGTGAGAGATACTTGTATGGTCATGTGCTTGATCATATCACACTTTAATGTTTGTGCTTGAATAATGATATTCTATCTCTTATGTATGATCATTCATATCTTGCCTTGGTGATGAGTGCATATTCCATATTCTATCATTTTGAGCGCTCCACCAAGATGTATGTTGCATGTAAGAGTAACCCATGATCCTAATCAATTGTGCATTTGCATTCAAAAGAAAATTTTAAATAATGCACAAATTTAGGGGGAGCTCTTTCTTATCACATACTTCTCAAAGCAACGATGTATTTCATTCTTATTATCATTTGTCGAAGCTTTGATCTATATGTTGTCATCAATTACCAAAAAGGGGGAGATTGAAAGTGCAACTAATCCATGGGTGGTTTTGGTAATTCTTAACAACATATAGCTCATTGAACTAATATTCTTTCAAGATAATCATTTCAGAAAGTTCAATGATTGGCATGGCATGGAAAAGAGATGTGGACCCCTCAAAGTGCTAAGGACACATATTGGCAAAAGCTCAAGACTCTACATTTTCATTTTAGTGATCCAAGATCATATTGAGTCCATAGGAAAAGCCAATACTATTAAAAGGGGACGAGGTGTTTCTTAATGGCTTGCTTGCTCAAAGTCTTAGTAATATGCTCCAAAGCCCTCAACCACTTTATCGATTCCACATATGTCCTAAACATAAAGTCAAACTCGGTCGCACCGATTTGATTCATCCGGTGCCACCGAGTTCACTTGACATAGCCATAGCCATAAACCCTAATCAGTTCAGTCTCACTGATAGGGATCTCGGTCTCACCGAGATGGGATTGCAAACTCTCTGTTTCCTTTCTTAACATTTCGGTTCAACCGAGATGAGCGATCGGTCCCATTGAGTTCGCAATGCAAACTCTCTGTTTCCTTTTTGTAACGTTTCAATCTCACCGAAATGAGCGATCGGTCCCACCGAGTTTGCCTAACCAACTCTCTGTTTGCTTGCTACTGAAATCGGTCTCACTGAGTTGAAGTAATCGGTCAAACCGAGGTCAAGTTATGCCCCAACCCTAACGCATCGGTCCCACCGAGTTGATCATGTCGTTCCCACCAAAAAGCCTAACGTCCACATTTTGAACGATATCGGTCTGACCAAGTTTCACTATTCAGTCCCATCGAGTGTGGTAAATTGTGTGTAACAGTTAGATTTTGTGTGGAGGCTATATATACCCCTACACCCTCCTCTCCATTCAAGAGAGAGCCATCAGAACATGCCTACACTTCCACTAGTCATTTTCTGAGAGTGAACCACCTACTCATGTGTTGAGACCAAGACATTCGAATCCAACCACAAGAATCTTGATCTCTAGACTTCCCCAAGTTGCTTTCCACTCAAATCATCTTTCCACCATATCCAAATCTATGAGAGAGAGTTGAGTGTTGGGGAGACTATCATTTGAAGCACAAGAGCAAGAAGTTCATCATCAACACACCATCTATTACCTTCTGGAGAGTGGTGTCTCCTAGATTAGTTAGGTGTCACTTGGGAGCGTCCGTCAAGATTGTGGAGTTGAACCAAGGAGTTTGTAAGGGCAAGGAGATCGCCTACTTCGTGAAGATCCACCCAATTGAGGCAAGTCCTTCGTGGGCGATGGCCATGTGGGATAGACAAGGATGCTTCTTCGTGGACCCTTCCTGGGTGGAGCCCTTCGTGGACTCGCACAACCATTAACCTTCGTGGGTTGAAGTCTCCATCAACATGGATGTACGATAGCACCACCTATCGGAACCACACCAAAAATCTCCGTGTCTACATTGTGTTTGCTCCCTCCAAACTCCTCCCCTTTACCTTCATATGCAATGATTTACATTCCGCTTGTATACTCTTAGAATTTCATGTGTAGGTTGATTGCTTGACTTGTGTTAAGTTGCTAAAATCTGCTAAGACATAAAATTGGGAAAAGGCTTGATTTTTATTTGGTCAAGTAGTCTAATCACCCCCTCTAGACATACTTTCAATCCTACATAAGCTTCTGTCACTCTCGCAACCCATCATCTAATTGCTACTCCAAAATGCATTCCCTTAGGCCCAAATATGGTGAAGTGTCATGTAGTCGATGTTCACATGACACCACTAAGGGAATCACAACATACACACTATCAAAATATCGAACACATATCAAGTTCACATGATTACTTGCAACATGATTTCTCCCGTGACCTCAAGAACAAAAGTAACTACTCACAAGTGATAAACATGCTCAAGATCAGAGGGGTATTAAATAGCATATTGGATCTGAACATATAATGTTCCACCAAATAAACCATATAGTAATCAACTACAAGATGTAATCAACACTACTAGTCACCCACAGGCACCAATCTATAGTTCTGGTAACAAGATTGAACACAAGAGATGGACTAGGGTTTGAGATGAGTTGGTGTTGTTGAAGATGTTGATGGAGATTGCCCTCCCCAAGATGGGAGAGTTGTTGGTGATGATGAGGACGATGATTTCCCCCTCTGGGAGGGAAGTTCTCCCGGTGGAATCGCTCCACCGGAGGGCAAAATTGCTCCTGCCCAAGTTCCGCCTCGAGACAGCGGCTCTCCGTCCCGAAAGTCCTCTCCCTATTTTTTCTAGGTCAAAATGACTTATATACCAGAAGATGGGCACCGAAGGTGGTCCTGGGTGAGCACAACCCACCAGGGTGCGCCTAGGCTCCCTGGCGCGCCCAGGTGGGTTGTGCCCACCTGGTGGGGCCCCTATGGTACTTATTTGCTCCAATATTCTTCATATATTCCATAAAAGTTCTCCGTGAAGTTTTAGCTTGTTCTGAGTTGTGCAGAATAGGTAGCCTGCGTAGCTTTTCCAGGTCCAGATTTCCAACTGCCGGAATTCTCCCTCTTTGTGTATACCTTGCATATTATGAGAGAAAAGGCATTAGAATTACTCCAAAAAGCATTATCATGGATAGAAACATCATAAATAACAGTATGAAAACATGATGCAAAATGGACGTATCAACTCCCCCAAGCTTAGACCTCGCTTGTCCTCAAGCGAAAAGCGAAATTGAAAAACATGTCCACATGCTTAGAGAGAGAGAGGTGTTGATAAAAACAAAATATGGACATAGAAGCATCATGTTGATTATTATAAGAGCAACAAATGTAAGCATAAGACTCTTATATAGAACTTTTATCATAGACTTCTCATGAACAAGTGACAATTCATCACACTATTGAAGTATAAAGCAAAAACTCTATTAGAAACTAACAAACTATGTTCTCAGTCAACTTTGCAACTACAATTCATCATCTTTTCAGGAAAGGTCACGTATCGGATCCTTTAGGCAAGTCCACATACTCAACCATCATATAGCATTCCATGATTGCTAACACTCACCGCGTACACATGAGCAAAACGTTTCAACCGAACACATAGCAAGATAGGGGCTTGTAGTTTCGCCTCCCAACGTATTCACCTCAAGGGTGATGTCAACAATAAAACTCATGTTATCTATATTCAACTTGACATATGTGCCTAGATCTTTCCTCACCACATGATGCTTGCCAAAGGAGAAAAATTAAAAAGGAATAGATAGAAAACTTTGACTCTTTGCATAAAAGTAAATACATAAAAGTAAAAGATAGGCCCTTCGCAGAGGGAAGCAGAGGTTGCCATGCACTTATTTGTTTGTATGCTCAACCCGTTAGTGAAAAAGAATGTCACATTGCATTGCCCCTTATGATAGCAACCTTTATTATGCAGTATGTCGCTTTTATTCCTCACCATCACAAGTTCGTACAACGCTCAATTTTCTCTTACACTAAATGATCTCACACTTTTAGAAGCATTTTTATTGCCTTTTTGCACCGATGACAACTTACTTGAGGGATCTTTCTCAATCCCTAGGTAGGTATGGTGAACTCTGGAAAATAAGATTTGGATTTAAGGGTTTTTGGATGCACAAGTAATATCTCTACTTAGTGCGGAATTTTTGGCTAGCAAAGATAGGGGCAAGCACCACGTGTTAAAGGATCCATGACAACATGACTTCTATGTGAATATAAACAAACATAAACCATTAGGTTGTCTTCCTTGTCCAACGTCAACAATTTTGGCATATAATATTTTGATGAAGGCTCACAATCACAAAAGATTTCTAGGATAGTATATTTATATGTGAATCTTCTATTCCCTTATTAATTCTTTCATGAGTTGCATCATTGACTAATGCTATGTTTCTCAATCTCTAACAAAATTGTCTACTTATACTTTTACTTATGTGGTGTCATCACCTATCATAAGATCAGCATATGATCTTTTTCATTTATTTCCTTTCTCTTATTTATTTCCCTTCTTTTTAAATCAACTTGAAAGTAAAGAAAACAAAAACTCAAATTAAACTTCATTATATATCTCGCACATGATTACAAGGATAGATCACTAAGAAAACTCACGAAAAGAAAGGATCAAACTAAACTTTTATTCATTTAAAGCAAATGATTGAACTAAAATAAGTAAAGGCAAAAGATAGTGGGGATGATACGATACCCAGGCACTTCCCCAAAGCTTGGCAGAAGCCAATGGGAGTGCCCATACTGATACTCAATTTTCTTTTGGTGATGAAGAAGAAGGTGGTGGTGGTGTAGTATTCTCCAATATAACCATGAGTAGATCTTTCAAATCTTTGATCTCCTGAAGGGCTTGATTAAGTACCTGACTGTTCTTCTTCACTTCAGCCATTATGTGCTTATTTTCTGGGCCCCAGGGATTTGTTCCTGCACTGTTTTCTCTCGGGTGAGATATGTCCCAATTGGACGGTATGTGCCAACGAGGAGTATTCTCGAACCCATAGTTATGAATCATATTGCGAAAATTGTCACGATGTAACCTATGTAAAAGCCTTCTTGGTGGGGTTTTGATACGTCTACAACGTATCTATAATTTTTGATTGTTCCATGCTATATTATCCATTTTGGATGTTTTATATGCATTTATATGCTATTTTATATGATTTTTGGGACTAACCTATTAACCTAGAGGCCAGTGCCAGTTTCTGTTTTTTTCCTTGTTTTAGAGTTTCGCAGAAAAGGAATACCAAATGGAGTCCAAACAGAATAAAACTTTTGCCCTAATTTTTATTGGACCAGAAGACGCCCATGAGACTTGGAGTACAAGTCAGAGGAGCTTTGAGGCGGCCACAAGGGTGGAGGACGTGCCCAGGGGGTGGG
>NC_041392.1:447556726-447598900 GCF_002162155.2 Triticum dicoccoides
ATGGGCCCCTAGTAGCTCCCCTAACCTAATTCTTTCACCTATATATACTCTTATACCCCAAAAACATCCAGGGAGCCATGAAACCTCTTTTCCTCCGCCGCAACCTTCTGTACCCGTGAGATCCCATCTTGGAGCCTTTTTCAGCATCCTGCCGGAGGGGGAATCGATAATGGGGGGCTTCTACATCAACACCATTTCCTCTCTGATGAAGTGTGAGTAGTTCACTTCAGACACACGGGTCCATAGCTAGTAGCTAGATGGCTTCTTCTCTCTCTTTGATTCTCAATACAAAGTTCTCCTCGATGTTCTTGGAGATCTATTCGATGTAATACTCTTTTGTAGTGTGTTTGCTGAGATCCGATGAATTGTGGATTTATGACCAGCTTATCTATGAATATTATTTGAATCTCCTCTGAATTCTTATATGCATGATTTGATATCTTTGCAAGTCTCTTCGAACTATCGATTTGGTTTGGCCAACTAGATTGGTTTTTCTTGCAACGGGAGAAGTGATTAGCTTTGGGTTCAATCTTGCGGTGTCCTTTCCCAGTGGCAGTAGGGGCAGTAAGGCACGAATTGTATTGTTGCCATCGAGGATAACAAGATGGGGTTTTCATCATTTGCTTGAGTTAATCCCGCTACATCATGTCATCTTGCTTAATGCATTACTCTATTCTTATGAACTTAATACTCTAGATGCAGGCAGGAGTCGGTCAATGTGTGGAGTAATAGTAGTAGATGCAAAATCATTTCGGTCTACTTGACACGCACGTGATTCTTATATTCATGATCATTGCCTTAGATATCGTCATAACTTTGCGCTTTTCTATCAATTGCTCGACAGTCATTTGTTCACCCACCGTAATAACTTCTATCTTGAGAGAAGCCACTAGTGAAACCTATGGCCCACGGGTCTATTTTCCATCATATAAGTTTCCAATCTAGACTTTTAGTTTCCTATTTACCTTACTCTGCAATCTTTTACTTTCCGTTCCATAAACCAAAAATACCAAAAATATTACTTTATCGTTTATCCATCTCTATCAGATCTCACTTTGCGAATAACAGTGAAGGGATTGACAACCCCTTTGTCGTGTTGGTTGCAAGTTGGTGTTCTTTTGTGCAGGTATTCAGTAGCTTGTTGCATAGTCTCCTACTGGATTGATACACTGGTTCTCAAAACTGAGGGAAATACTTACGGTCCTTTGCTGCATCACCCTTTCCTCTTCAAGGGAAAAACCAACACGAGCTCAAGAGGTAGCAGGTTTCTTCTTGCACTTAGAGGCTCTCTTGATTATTTGATGGTATCATAGCTTGATGAGGATTCGGATGAGTGGACATTCTAGCCAATGTCCCTCTCTCGGAAGCCAGAGAGTGGATCCCAAAAGGATTTTCCTCTTCTTCCTCCATAGCAACTTCTTCGGCTTCCTCTCTCCTTAGATCCTCTTGAAACACCCCTGCGTCTTCTTCTCCATTGTTGGAGGGTGAGAAAGACATGATGCATGGCTCAACATATCTGACCAAAAGCAGCAAGAAAAGAGAACAGAGAATTTCTCCGCGATACGGTGGTTAATAGGTTCGGGGGATACATAAAGATTTTTTATCTTGGGAAACAAGCAAACTGTAGAAAAACGAAGTCTGGAACCTGGGTGCGCTTGGCAAGCCATGCGTGCCCTGGTGTCTTGTGCCCACCAGGGTACGCTTCCTGGAAGTTTCTTATTTTCCTATTTTTCTAAATATTCCAAAACTGACAAAAAATATTTTTATGGATTTTTTGGAGTCCGTTTACTTATCGTATCACGTACCTCCTTATTTTCACGATTCTGGAGTGTTCCGAAAGGACTCTTTTATGTGTTTTCCAGTGTCAAAGTTTGGATAATATTACTTTCAACATTAATGGGCGTACCTGAGATATAATGTTTTATTCGTTGCCCGTTAACAACCATCGGGTTAGTACCTTCAACATTATTTATTTTGATGGCCCCAGACCGATAAACCTCCTCGATAACATAGGGCCCTTCCCATTCTGAGAGGAGTTTTCCTGTGAAGAATCTAAAACGAGAGTTGTACAAAAGAACATATTCTCCAACTTTAACCTCACTCTTTTGGATTCTTTTATCATGCCATCTTTTAACCTTTTCTTTATACAACTTAGCATTTTCGTAAGCTTAGGTTCTCCATTCATCTAAAGAGCTAATATCAAATAACCTCTTTTCACCAGCAAGTTTGAAATCATAGTTGAGTTCTTTGATTGCCCAATATGCTTTATGTTCTAACTCTAGAGGCAAATGACAAGCTTTTCCATAAACCATTTTATAAGGAGACATACCCATAGGATTTTTATATGTTGTTCTATAAGCCCAAAGTGCATCATCTAATTTCTTAGACCAATTCTTCTTGGACCTATTGACAATCTTTTGTAAAATTAACTTTATTTGTCTATTGCTAAGTTCAACTTGACCACTAGATTGAGGATGATAAGGTGATGCAATTCCATGGTTAACATCATACTTGGCAAGCATTTTACGAAAAGCACCATGAATAAAGTGTGAACCACCATCAGTCATTAAATATCTAGGGACTCCAAACCTTGGGAAAATAACTTCCTTAAGCATTTTAATAGATGTGTTGTCATCAGCACTACTGGCTGGAATAGCTTCTACCCATTTAGTAACATAATCAACAATAACAAGAATATGTGTATACCCATTAGAGGAAGGAAAAGGTCCCATGTAATCAAATCCCCAAACATCAAATGGTTCAACAACAAGTGAATAATTCATAGGCATTTCTTGACGCTTACCGATATTACCTATTCTTAGACATTCATCACAATATAAGACGAACTTATGGGCATCCTTGAAAAGAGTAGGCCAATAAAATCCAGATTGCAATACCTTGTGAGAAGTTCTATCTCCAGCATGATGTCCTCCATATGCTTTGGAGTGACATTTCCGTAGGATTTGTCCCTGTTCATGCTCAGGTACACAATGTCTAATAATATCATCTACTCCTTCTTTATAAAGATGTGGGTCATTCCAAAAGTAATGTCTTAAATCATAAAAGAATTTTTTTTCTTTTGTTGGTATGTAAAGCTAGGTGGTAAATATTTAGCAACAATGTAATTAGCATAGTCAGCATACCAAGCAGTGTTATGAGCAACATTTATTGCAGCTAACTGCTCATCAGGAAAGCTATCATCAATAGGTAGTGGGTCATCAAGCACATTTTCAAGCCTAGACAAGTTATCAGCTACGGGGTTCTCAGCTCCTTTTTTATCAGTGAAATGTAAATCGAATTCTTGTAGCAAGAGAACCCATCGAATAAGTCTAGGTTTAGCATCTTTCTTTTCCATAAGATATTTCATAGCAGCATGATCTGTGTGAACAATTACTTTCGAATCAACAATATAAGATCTAAATTTATCACAAGCAAACACCACTACTAAGAATTCTTTTTTAGTAGTAGCATAGTTTCGTTGAGCACTGTCTAGAGTTTTACTAGCATAATGAATAACATTCAGTTTCTTATCAACTCTTTGTCCTAGAACAGCACCAACAGCATAATCACTAGCATCACGCATAATTTCAAAAGGCAAGTTCCAATCAAGTGGTTGAACAATAGGTCTAGAGATTAAGGCTTTCTTGAGTGTTTCAAAGGCTTCTAAACAATCATCATCAAAAACAAAAGGGACATCCTTTTGCAAAAGGTTTGTAAGAGGCCTAGAGATTTTAGAAAAGTCTTTGATAAATCTTCTATAGAAACCAGCATGACCTAAGAAACTACGAATACTTTTGATATCTTTAGGACATAGCATTTTCTCAATTGCATCAACCTTAGCTTTGTCCACTTCAATACCTCTTTCAGAAATTTTATGGCCCAAGACAATGCCTTGCTTAACCATAAAGTGGCACTTTTCCCAATTCAAGACAAGATTTGTTTTCTCGCATCTCTGAAAATCTCGGTCAAGATTGCTTAAACAATCATCAAATGACTTCCCATAAACAGAGAAATCATCCATGAAAACCTCAACAATGTTTTCACAAAATTTAGAGAATATAGCAGTCATACATCTTTGAAAGGTAGCAGGTGCATTGCATAAACTAAAAGGCATATGTCTATAATCATAAGTTCCAAAGTGACAAGGAAAAGTGGTCTTTTATTGATCAGGTTGAGAAACGGGTATTTGTGAAAAAACAGAATATCCATCAAGAAAGCAAAAAAAATGTGTGTGCTTAGATAATCTTTCTAGCATTTTATCAATAAAAGGCAGAGGGTAATGATCTTTTCTAGTTGCTTTGTTTAATTTTCTAAAATCAATTACCATCTTATAGCATGTAACAATTCTTTGTGGAATAAGTTCATTCTTATCATTAGGAACAACATTTATACCTCCTTTCTTAGGGACACAATGAAAAGGACTTACCCATCTACTATCAGCTATAGGATAGATTATCCCTGCTTCTAGAAGTTTTAAGACTTCCGTTCTTACCACTTCCTTCATTTTCAGATTTAACCTACGTTGGTGATCAACAATGGGTTTAGCATCAGGTTCCATATTAATTTTGTGCTGACATAGAGTGGGACTAATGCCCTTTAAATCATCAAGAGTATATCCAATAGCAGCTCGGTGCTTCCTTAGAACTTTCGATAATCTTTCTTCTTCATGTTCTGAAAGGTTAGCACTAATAATAACATGATATATCTTCTTTTCATCAAGATAAGCATATTTCAAAGTGTCTGGCGATTGTGTTAATTCAAACATAGGATCACCTTTAGGTGGAGGAGGACCTCCTAGAGTTTCAATAGGCAAATTGTGTTTAAGCTAAGGACGTTGTTCAAAGAATTTTTTTATCTATTTCAATTCTTTCACGCATATGTAAATCATTTTCATGGTCTAGAAAATATTGTTCTAGTGGATCAGTAGGAGGCATGTCGATAGAAGCAAGACCAATTATTTCATCCTTACTAGGCAATTCTTTTTCATGAAGCTTTCTACTAAACTTGGAAAAATTAAGCTCATGAGACTCATCACCAAAACTAACACCGACAATTTGCTTTTCACAATCTATTTTAGCATTAACGGTGTTCAAGAAAGGTTTACCAATGATAATGGGACAAAAGTCATTTTGTGGGGAACCAAGAACAATAAAATCAGTAGGGCATTTTATTTTCCCACACAAGACTTCCACATCTCTAACAATCCCAATTGGTGATATAGTGTCTGTGTTAGCAAGTTTAATAGTAACATCTATGTCTTCTATCTCTGTGGGTGCTATGTCATTCATAATTTCTTGATATAAGGAATAAGGAATAGCACTCACGCTAGCACCAATGTCACATAAACCATGATAACAGTGATCTCCTATTTTGACTAAGACAACGGGCATGCCAACAACAGGTCTATGTTTATCCTTTTTATCAGGTTTGGCAATTCTAGCAGCTTCTTCAAGAAGTAAATAACATGCCCATCTACATTTTCGTCCAAGAGATCCTTAACCATAGCAATACTAGGTTCTACTTCAATTTTTTCATCGGGTTTAGGTGTTCTAATGTAACTTTTTTTAACCATAGTTGAAACTTTAGCATGTTCCTTTATCCTAACAGGGAAAGGTGGTTTCTCAATGTAAGCAGTAGGAACAACTGGATCAATATTGTAAAGTATAGTTTCTTCTTTAACTGGTATCGATTCTCTAATTTCTTCTTTAGTAGGTGGGTGATATTTAAACCACTTCTCTTTAGGGAGATCAACATGAGTAGCAAATGATTCACAAAAGGAGGCTACTATCTCATAGTCACGTCCATATTTACTGCTAAACTTTTGAAAAGCATCGGTACTCATAAAAGATTTAACACAATCATACTTTAGCTTAATACTTGACTCTTTACCTTTTTCGAGTTCCCAATCTTCAGAGTTGCATTTAATTATTTCCAAAAGATCCCACCGGAATTCAATAGTCTTCTTTATAAAAAACCAACACAAGAAGAATCAAGCATGGATCGATCATTATGAGAAAGCCGGGCATAAAAATTCTGGATAATAATTTCTCTTGAGAGCTCATGATTGGGGCATGAATATAACATTGACTTAAGCCTCCCCCAAGATAGAGCGATATTTTCTCCTTCATGAGGCCAAAAATTATATATATATATATATATATATATATATATATATATATATATATATATATATATATATATAATTTCAATCATGATGAACTAGATGCATAGGATAAATTTTTTGATGGAACTCCAATTTCAATCAATTCCTACTCCAGGATCCAATATCATTGCATAGCCTATACCATGCCAATGCTTTTCCCTTCAAAGATAAAGGGAAAACCTTCTTCATAACTTCATCTCCGGTTAAACCTGCAAGGTTGAACAATCCACAAATTTGTTCCATATATGTACATCAAGTGCATATCAGAATGTTCGGTTCTGTCTCCTGCATAAGGATTAGCCAGCAGTTGTTCTATCATACCCGAAGGAATTTCATATTCAATATTTTCAGTAGGTGCAGTAGGTTGAGGGGTAGCTAATTGTGGTTCCGGTCAAGGTGAAGATACCCCACACAAACCCCTCAAATGATTGTTTTCCATAGTAACAAGTGACAGTAAATTTCAGCACACTATATAAATGTTTCCTTACCAAATTCCACTTACGAAAGGCACTTCACAACCCGGCAACGGTGCCAGAAAATAGCCTTGATGACCCACAAGTATAGGGGATCAATTGTAGCTCTTTTCAATAAGTAAGAGTGTCGAACCCAATGAGGATCATAAGGAAATGACAAGTCGTTTTCAGTAAGGTAATGTCTGCAAGTGCTGAAATTGTAAGTAACAGAGTAGTTTGATAACAAGATAATTTGTAACGAGCAAGTAACGATAATAGTAGCCAAAGTGCAGCAAGGTAGCCCAATTCTTTTGAGGCAAAGGACAGCCCAAAACGGTCTCTTATATAAGCAAAGCGTTCTTGAGGGTACACGGGATTTTCATCTAATCACTTCATCATATTGGTTTGATTTGTGTTCGGTACTTTGATAATTTGATATGTGGGTGGACCGGCGCTTAGGTGTTGTTCTTACTTGAACAAACCTCCTACTTATGATTAACCCTCCCGCAAGCATCCACAACTATGAGAAAAGTATTAAGAATAAATTCTAACCATAGCATTAAACTTTTGGATCCAATGGGTCCCTCACGGAATAGTGCATGAACTGGGGTTTAAACTTCTGTCACTCTCGCAACCCATCATCTAATTGATACTCCACAATGCATTCCCTTAGTCCCAAATATGGTGAGGTGTCATGTAGTCGACATTCACATGACACCACTAAGGGAATCACAACATACATACTATCAAAATATCGAACACATATCAAGTTCACATGATTACTTGTAACATGATTTCTCCCGTGACCTCAAGAACAAAAGTAACTACTAACAAGTGATAAACATGCTCGAGATCAGAGGGGTATTAAATAGCATATTGGATCTGAACATATAATATTCCACCAAATAAACCATATAGTAATCAACTACAAGATGTAATCAACACTACTAGTCACCTACAAGCACCAATCTATAGTTCTGGTAACAAGATTAAACACAAGAGATGAACTAGGGTTTGAGATGAGATGGTGTTATTGAATATGTTGATGGAGATTGCCCCCCAAGATGGGAGAGTTGTTGGTGATGATGAGGACGATGATTTCCCCTTCTGGGAGGGAAGTTCCCCCGGCGGAATCGCTCCGCCGGAGGGCAAAAGTGCTCCTGCCCAGGTACCGCCTCGAGACGGTGGCGCTCCATCCCGAAAGTCCTCTCCTTATTTTTTATAGGTAAAAATGACTTATATACCAGAAGATGGGCACCGGAGGTGGGCCTGGGTGAGCACAACCCACCAGGGCGCACCTAGGCTCCCTGGCACGCCCGGGTGGGTTATGCCCACCTGGTGGGCACCCTCTGGTACTTATTTGCTCCAATATTCTTCATATATTCCATAAAAATTCTCTGTGAAGTTTCATCTTGTTTGGAGTTGTGCAGAATAGGTAGCCTGACGTAGCTTTTCCAGGTCCAGATTTCTAGGTGCCGGAATTCTCCCTCTTTGTGTATACCTTGCATATTATGAGAGAAAAGGCATTAGAATTACTCCAAAAAGCATTATTATGGATAAAAACATCATAAATGATAGTATGAAAACATGATGCAAAATGGACGTATCAGATACCAACAGGTGAACGGTGCTGTTTGGATTCTGTACTTCTAGCAACCCTATTGCTTTGAAGTTAATGATCAATAGTTCATTCTTAGACTATTAGTTATTGAATCACCATTCTTGCACTCATCATGCTACCTAAGCCTATATCTCGCGTGCACCTTTCAACCAATGTTTAACTGTGTATGTTTTCCTCGAGCATAATTCAATATAACATTTGATCTAACAAATGTTATCTCCTTGTTCTCATAATTGTGGGAATCCGTATTTTTGGAAATCTCGATGGATTGTCGCTGAGTCCATCAGCCACCTCTTCATCCTCTCCTTGGTTTTAATGATGAACTCTTGTTTCAGAACTTGCTTCCATAGTTCATTTCCCTAGAATCTTACAATGTCATCCCATCATGTTGTGTTGCACCTTTTTCTTCTCAGGCATCCGGAGTCTGAGGTATCCAGACACCGATCAGATCTGAATCTCGGTCAGATATGATGGTTGGAACATATTTCTAGGAGTTATAACATTGGTCTTTCTATAACCAAGTAAGATGATGTCAGGCCTAGCACACCTGGCCCGAGGCCCTATTTTTATAGTTTTCTTTGTGGCAAGGTTAACCATTCTCCCCTGAGGAAATTGTAAGACTTATTTTATAAGTTGTTCCTGATGGATCCTTTGTATATCCAAAGACTGACCTTTGCTTGAAGACCATGTCAATGCTATCTCGAAGCATGTCTGTGGTACTCCGAATTTCAATAAAAACATTTTAAGCACAATGCTAAAATTTCCTTATCAATTATCCAAACACCGTTGTATGGGTAACGTCATGAAATTACTCTCCCCTTACCTAAAGGGTTTTCTACTTTATACCTTGTCATGGATATCATTCTCTATTTGTCCTTGGGAAGGATATATCCCTGAAATATGTGTTTAAACACATTTTCCTTTCCATTGTCTTGTTTAACCTTTCTGGTAATCTATATGATCTAAGCAGTAATATTCTTATGCTTATGTAAACACCTAGGTGTACAATCGTGTCGGTAAGACCCTGTTACTATTATTGATGACATTCCGGTAACCACCAATGGACAAGAACTTTGCCTATTGGTCCTCCTCGTCCAACGAGCAGGAGAATGGTTCTCTTCGTCCCTCGCCCTTCATACCGATGTTGTTGCCAACATAACTGACATGCTATCCTCTGACATGCCTTGCTTACATGATCGTGTAAGATGTCACCGCCTTCCTACTTTTAACCCACATGGTGGGCCCATAACCCACAGTTCCACAGGATCGAAACCTGACTCTGTTCCCAAGGTTGTTCCTTGTGTATGGCCCCGTATGTAATTCATGAGCCACCTTCCGAGAGATCATCAATTCTGGTATCAGATACAATACTTATTCCTGTTGCTTTGAACCCCTTTCACGCCCCGTAACAGGCATCAAACGATTGCCTAGCCGCTCAAAACTTCCCATGATACCTCCTTACTTTGCTCTCGATAATTTCTTAAGTTTCAATTTGAGAGTTATTTTCCGCCACCTTGGGTCCGTTCTCCCAGAATACCCACCCGTTATTCTTTCGTAAGTACGATGGAGTTCCCGACGAAAGGATGCCGACTTCTTCATGATGACCTGAAGTAGAGAAATGAATATGTCATTGTAATGGATCGACCACTTTGAGAAGAGCAACTAGGAACAAAAGGATCCATTAGAATTACGTGACCACAACTTTCCCCCTTACTTCCCCTCTTAAATCTTGGGACAAGATTTCTTGTGGTGGAGGAGAATTGTAACACCCCGATAGTTAAGCTATGGTAATCACACACTGATGGTGCCATGTCATCAAAATTAAAATTGCTAAACCTCACCTTGATCCCAACCGGGTTCAAATTCAAGATTTAAATTAAAGTCAAATAAATTATTTCATCAAACAGTAAAACTAAAATGTTCACAATATTCTATGAATTCCCCTGATCATTGTCATGTTGAACCCAACATTATTTGACCCACCAATTAATCCCTAGCAATTTAGAAGGCGGGCTAGCAGCAAATAAATTGGCCCTTTCAAATTCTAAAAAAAGTTTAAACCTTTCCGAATACCCTGAGAGTTTTTGTAGAGCACCACAATTTTGCAAAGGAATTATGAACCAAGTTTTAACCCTGGCAAAAATCCATTTAGTGCCAAAATTAAATACAAACAGGAGCTAGCAAAAAGATTGAAGGGAAATGATATTGTGCACTTTAGCCCAGTATGTACAGTGGCTAGCCCAGCCCACCACTGCACCATCCCTAACCTCTGTTCATCCCCATCGCGCTGGAGGTAGAGCGTTCATTCACGTTGCCGATGCACACGTGTCGGCCATCCCGCGGTTCCTTCCCATGGTAAAGGACGTCGCCAACGCACCCCTCCCGGTACCCTAGCCTCTCTTCTTCCCCTCGTCCATTCCCTCTCCCGATTCACCCCGTCCAAGCTGTTGTCGTCATTGCTGCATCATCGTCCCCGTGGTCGTCGTCGTCCCCTCCGACCGAGCTTGCACCAAGAGATGCATCTGCCTCCCCTGCTTCCCCTACGCGGATCAGCTCGAGCTCAGAGCTCCCACCTCGACCGAATCGACCGCCTTCTTCAACCTCTACCGTCGGTCATCATCGTCAGGTCCACCACCACCGAACCACCCTGGCCTCCCCGAACGCGCCCACGAGCTTCGCGGTGCCCTTGATTGTTTCTCCTGCTTATCCCCTTTGATCTGTTGCCGTAAGCCGTTGTCCGCTGCCTCCCGCGGCCGCGCCCAGAGTTCGCTCCCGTGCGCACATTGTCGCGCCTCTAGCCATGTTAGGCCACGTCCGG
Source organism: Triticum dicoccoides (assembly GCF_002162155.2). Classification (NCBI taxonomy): domain Eukaryota; kingdom Viridiplantae; phylum Streptophyta; class Magnoliopsida; order Poales; family Poaceae; genus Triticum; species Triticum dicoccoides. Next base: position 447,567,781 of record NC_041392.1, read on the forward strand.
CCACGCACGCGGCAGCCAGGGCGCGCCCATGCATGGCCTCGCGGCCGCCTCCTGTTGCTCAATCATTGTTGCCCTGTGCCATTTTTGCCTTATGTTGCTGCTGCTTCTCTGCATCGCGCTCGCTTGTCGACCGGGCCCCGCCTGCGCTCGCATTCACCATCCGCCGCCCATGGCTGTGCCCCTCCTGCTGCCCACTGCCCTCCCCGCCGCCTCGCGTGCCCCTACCGCTGCTCACTGTCGTGGCCACCGGCGCTTCCCCATGCGCCACTTGTTGCCGAGTCCCGCCTCCGCCCGCCACTTCCGGCCGCACCGCCACTGATGACTGCCCGCGCTGCCGCCGCCTAATATGTCTCCAACGTATCTATACTTTTTGATTGTTCCATGTTGTTATATTATCAATCTTGGATGTTTTATAATCATTTTATAGTCATTTTATATCATTTTTGGTATTAACCTATTAACATAATGCCAAGTGCCAGTTGCTATTTTTTCCATGTTTTTTACATCACGAAAAATCAATATCAAACGGTGTCCAAATGCCATGAAACTTTACGGAGAATTTTTATGGGCCAAAAGGAACGCAATGGGCCCTAGTAGCGCCTGCGGGGTGCCCCGAGGGGAGCACAACCCACCAGGGCGTGCTAGGAGGCCCAGGCGCACCCTGGTGGGTTGTGCCCACCTCGGGTGCCCCCGGACCGCCTCTCTGCTCCATAAATACCAAAATATTCCCAAAACCCTAGGGGAGTCGATGAAATATTCATCCAGCCGCCGCAGAGTCCAGAACCACTAGATCCAATCTAGACACCATCTCCGATGGGGTTCACCACCTCCATTGGTGCCTCTCAGATGATGCGTGAGTAGTTCTTTGTAGACCTTCGGGTCAGTAGTTAGTAGCTAGATGGCTTCCTCTCTCTCTTGATTCTCAATACAATGGTCTCTTGGAGATCCATATGATGTAACTCTTTTTGCGGTGTGTTTGTTGGGATCGATGAACTTTGAGTTTATGATTAGATCTATCTTTTTATATCCATGAAAGTATTTGATTTTCTTTTATCTCTTTTATGCATGATTTCTTATAGCCTCATATTTCTTCTCCAATATTTGGGTTTTGTCTGGCCAACTTGATCTATTTATCTTGCAATGGGAAGAGGTGCTTTGTAGTGGGTTCGATCTTACGGTGCTTGATCCCAGTGACAAAAAGGGAACCGACACATATGTATTTTTGTTACTAAGGATAAAACTATGGGGTCTATCTCTACATAGATAGATCATGTCTACATCATGTCATCGTTCTTATTGCATTACTCCATTTCTCCATGAACGTAATACACTAGATGCATGCTGGATAGCAGTCGATGTGTGGAGTAATAGTAGTAGATGCAGGCAGGAGCCGGTCTACTAATCTTGGGCGTGATGCCTATGTAATGATCATTGCCTGGATATCGTCATGAGTATTTGAAGTTATATCAATTTCCCAATAGTAATTTGTTCACCCACCGTTTGCTATTTTTCTCGAGAGAATCCACTAGTGAAACCTACGGCCCCGGGTCACTTTCTAATATATTTGCCTTTGCGATCTACTTATATTTGCTTTTTATTTTCAGATCTATTAATCCAAAAATGCAAAAATACCTTGCTGCAATTTATCCTTATTTATTTCGTTTCACGTTCGATCTATCAATCTACTTCAAAATTACCTCACGTATGTTTGCCTATCTGAGGCGCCGTGCCCCGAAAGGGATTGAGAACCCCTTTAACACGTCGGGTTGTGAGAAGTTGTTATTTGTGTGCAGGTGCTGTTTACATTGTGTTGCTTGGTTCTCCTACTGGTTCGATAACCTTGGTTTCGTATCTGAGGGAAATACCTACCGCCGCTGTGTTGCATCATCCCTTCCTCTTTGGGGAAATACTGACGTAGCTTCAAGCGATATCAAAAGGAATTTCTGGCGCCGTTGCCGGGGAGGATCTTCAACATGTACCAGGTTCCTAATCACAAATCTCATCTCCTCGCAATTTACATTATTTGCCTCTCGTTTTCCTCTCCCCCACTTCACAAAAATTTGCCGTTTTATTAGCCCCTCTTTTTCATTCGCTATTTTTCTTCCGTTCTGTTACACTCTCTTCTCTATCGCCATGACCGACCGTAGAGAAGCTAAGGGTTTTCTCCCGAGTTTCAGTGCTTTGGATAACCCCTCCGTCCTCTCTAAACTCATAAATAATGATGCTATGGAAATACTTACCGGGGTTGCTAAGGAAAACTCTAACAATTTTGATGAAGATGATTGTCGGTGTCAAAACCGGCGGATCTCGGGTAGTGGGTCCCGAACTGTGCGTCTAGGCCGGATGGTAACATGAGGGAAGGGACACGAAGTTTTACCCAGGTTCGGGCCCTCTTGATGGAGGTAAAACCCTACGTCCTGCTTGATTAATATTGATGATATGGGTAGTACAAGAGTAGATCTACCACGAGATCGGAGAGGCTAAACCCTAGAAGCTATCCTATGGTATGATTGTTGTTCTATATGTTGTCCTACGGACTAAAACCCTCCGATTTATATAGACACCGGAGAGGGTTAGAGTTACACAAAGTCGGTTACAATGGTAGGAGAACTACATATCCATATCGTCAAGCTTGCCTTCCACGCCAAGGAAAGTCCCTCCCGGACACGGGACGAAGTCTTCAATCTTGTATCTTCATAGTCCAGGAGTCCGGCTGAAGGTATAGTCCAGCCATCCGGACACCCCCTAATCCAGGACTCCCTCAGTAGCCCCTAAACTAGGCTTCAATGACCGCGAGTCCAGCGTGCAGATTGTCTTCGGCATTGCAAGGCGGGTTCCTCCTCCAAGTACTTCATAGAAGATTTTGAACACAAAGATAGTGTCCGGCTCTGCAAAATAAGTTTCCACATATTGCCATAGAGAGAATAATATTTATACAAATCTAATCTACTGACGTATTCCGTAGTGTGACGCACCACGGCCAAGCCTTTATTCGAATTGTTTTATTATCCCACCTCAGCGCGTCATGCGAGGCGGTTTCCTTGGCACGTCTTGTTAAAGCAGAGATCGTGTCCCCTTATTCCTGGATTCTCATCAATACGGGCGTGGGTAACCCAACAGCTTCTAGGACTCCTAGACTATAGGCAAGTCCAAACGGCCACGGAGAGGACGCTTGATATTCACCCTCTTTATAAGGGACAAGGCTTTTATTTTTTCCCTCCCGTGCTCAATCGAATCCTTCCCCCACCTCAAGCTCAAACACCCAAAGTTCAGGTCAGGTGCTCCGAACCTTCAATCATGTCCGGATCTAGCCTTCAAGGCCGATGGGTGCCTTCCTCCGTCACGGAAGAAGACATCAAAAAGTTGAGGGAGGCCAGATATCTGACCGCCGAGGTTTTGCATAGGCTGCCAGCCCGAGGGCAGGCCGTCCCCTCCCCTGAACCCAACGAGAACGTCGTGTTCGTCTCCCACTTCCTCCGAGGTCTAGGCCTTGCTCTAGATCCTTCCGTCAGGGGTTTGATGTTTTATTACGGGCTAGATTTCCATGATCTAGCTCCGGACTCCTTTCTTCATATCACGACATTTATTGTCGTGTGTGAGGCCTTCCTCCGGGTTACCCCTCACTTTGGCATGTGGCTCAAGACCTTTGAAGTAAAGCCGAAGATGATTGAGGGACAACATGTAGCGTGTGGAGGTGCCTCAATATGCAAGATGACGGGAGCTCCATGGCCCAAAGGTTCCATTCCAGAGGTGTCTGAATTGTGGCAACAGGAGTGGTTCTACATCACGGCTCCTAGAAGTGCCAAGTGGGCGGCCGCCCCAGTTTTCCGCTCGGGCCCTCCACCACAACTGATGTCATGGATCAACAGAGGTCTGAGCTTGGGTCCAGCCAAGGACGTGCCTATACTGCAAAGCCGCATCCGAGATCTCTTCAATGGAGATTTTAGTTTGGTTGCGGTAATACAAGTTATGCTAGTTCGTCAAGTCCAGCCTTGCAAACGCCGGCCCCTTCGCTTGTGGGAGTTCAATCCCGCGGGACCGCCTGTCATTCAAAATTTCCTCGGCCTGACACACGAGGAGATGTACAAGTCATTCTTTGGACCTCAGGTAGAGTGTCCGAAAATTACCAAGGACGTGGGCCTAAGCAGTAACCGCGCCGCCGAACAGGTAAGGAATCTTCCGGCCGAACATACTATCTCTCACTTGTTACGAAGTTATTTCTGAGAGTTTGCTTTTTGACCAGGACTGGATAACAAAGGCGAAGTTGATTCGGTGTTCGGCCCCCCTCCCCGAGGGTTTGGAGAATCCGGTATTGGAAAAGATGCTCCAGGTCACACCTTGCCCGGAGCCCTTGAAGGAAGATACTGGGGAGGATAATACGGGCGGACGCGGGCCCCCAACGCTGCCCATTCTAACCGAGGGAGCCAGCGTCTCCATGAAGGAAGACGACTGGAGGAGGAAAAGGACTGCGCCTGGGGATTCGGAAGCCGAAGCTTCCAAATGGGAGAAGAAGTCTCCCACGGAGGGTCCTACCTTGGGGGGTGCTTTTGCCGCACAAAGTCCGCGGGGGGATCAATTCTCCAGCGAGTCGTAAGTCACCCGAAATACTTTAATAGTACAGGTATGCCATCTTTTTCTTCTGAGAAAATAACCACCGCATATATCTTTGCAGTTCGGGCCTTAGCCCCTCTCAAATGAGCTCGTCTTCGGGGGATCTTCTTCCAGAGGTGATGGAGAGCGAAACGCCTCCTCCGGACTCCGTCGCTCCGGAAGCGGGCGACCCCGAAGTGTCGTCGCGGAGGGCCTCTCCGAGTCCGGTGAGGCCAGAAGATAATCCCATTGACCCCCGAAGCTCCCAGTGTCCGGCTCCCGAAGAGAGTAGACAAAAGAGTCCGGCACCATCTGGTGTGCGATCGGATGTTCTGAGGGAGTTGGTGGGGCGAGCGGCCATCTCAGATGAACATCGTGTGCTGATGAATACGGTGATGGAGAGAATCTCGTCCGCCGAAAGCGGATTGCATGAAGCTTTTATGAGTCTACTGACAGGCTTTGAGGTACGTAAAATAATGTATGATAGTCCTGCACATGCTAGGTGTGCCCTGTGTAGATAGTAGCCCCTGAGACTCTGGTTGTCGTCGGAAACGATGACGAATAGAGGATCATATTCCCAGGTAATAACCATATTGCCTCTATGTGCAGGTGATGGAAGCTCCGGTGGCTAGCCGGACTAACGAGTTTGCCAATTTAAAACGGCAGTTGGATGCGGCAGACGCCAACATCAAGCTTGTTAACAAAAGGCTTGACGAGGCACAGGGTAAGTGTCATTATTTGGTAAACGCCACATAGTAAGAGCAGCATGATGCCAGTATCTTTAATATGTTGTGACTGCAGATGGAGCTGCCACTGTTGAAGCCTTGCGGGCGGAACTTGCCCGAGCCAAGGAACAAGCAAGGTTTGGTAATGCGGCTGCTTTGAAGGCGGCCGAAGAGTTGAAAGCCGAGAAGGTCGTGAATGGCGAGAGCCGGGATAAGATGGCCAACATGGCCATAGAATTAAAAGCCGCCGCCGACCGTTGCCGGGTTCTTGAAAAGGAAAACCTGGCGAAGGCATCGGACCTTGAGAAGGCTGCTGCGACGAGGAAATACATCTGCTCTGCTATGAGGGCGAAGAAGGAGGAGCTGCGGGAAGCCGGAGATATTGTAGCTGGGAAATCCTTTATGTTGCGGAGGAAGTTCGGACATCCACGGTATGCCACTCTGGATCGGTTGTGGAGTTCAGAGAATGTGTATATGGATTTGGCGGCGAGCGCTGCCGATGCGGCCAAGTACTTCCAAGGTCAAACGGACCGTGAAGTAGACCAGCTGTTTTGGAGATAATTCCATTCTCCCGAGCGTCCGCTTTCATTGACTGACCAATTAGCTGAATGGGTCGAACTGAATAGGTTGTCCGGACTCGCCATGAGGTATGTTGTGGATTAGCTATGGCCGAAAAGGCCGAAGCCGAACAGCTATTTTAGCTTGGTGCAGCAGTTCCTTGACTTGGTGCCGCGCATTAATGCGATGAAGAGGTCGGCGTGCATAGAGGGCTCACGGATGGCCTTTGCCCGTGTTAAAGCATACTGGGTGGAGATGGATGCTACCACTGTTGCAGCGCGGGATTCGGCCATAGGCCAAATGGCTGCTGAGCACTACTTTGCAGAAGTTCTTGAGGGTGCTCGTTTAATAGAGACCCAGTGCTCAAAAAATATTATGTTTGAGTGACATGTAATCTCATTGTAAGCGAAATGCTTTTATAAATTTTTATAAGGCTATTTTTATACTTTTGCCTGAAAGTAATATGATGCCTCCTGGACGGCCGTTTATGTATACATGTGTATAACCTGAAAGATTGCAGCCGTCGGCTTCGACCCCCACGCATATAATGCGGAGGTGCTCGCAAAAAACACGCGTTCACACTTAACCCAACGTCTTGGTCCTATTAAGGAAGTGATAGCGGAGCGAGCGAGGCAATCGGACTATAATGCTTTAACACTTTCACTTAGCCATAGGAGTTTGACAGTGGGGCTACTAGATAGCCCATGGTGGCTCCGCACTCTCCGATCCCGGGGCGCGTACATGCCTGGCCGGAAAACGGCTCTTCGTTAAGGTGGAGGAATTCTAACATTCCAACAGGTCATCGAGTGGTTGACCAGTCTCACGCTATATCATGACAGTCAGTTTTCGGCTTTCTCTACTGAGGTGCTCGTCCGGATGAACCAAGGCACAATCCTAGTAGTTCTCCTGGTGCTACCTTAGCCGATAAAGCGAAACATAAGGCACCAAAAGAAAGGAGCCGGGCAAACCCAACATTTGACCAAAGACAATGATTCGGAGCTGATGCATATAGGGCCAAACTCGCTACGCCGAACACTCCCTAAGGTATTCGGTCTTTGTGGTATAAACCGGGCCTAAATAATGGCCTTTGTAAGAAGCCCCTTGTGTCCAGGTACGTGCATTGTTCTGGCGTGGCCACATGCCAAGACGTCAGCATCCTTCTCAATGGTGGATATGTATCAATAAGAGACAGTAAAAAAGGTTTACGCAGGGTCTTAATCTAAAAAGAATCCTTGGAGCAGGTCCCTGCTGCACGTCTGCACCTGTGTCTCCGTTGTGCCGTATCCTGGACGGGTGTAGCACGATGATCGTCTGTAAAAGAGAGGAATTTAGGTGAAAAAGTTGTCGTGCAAAAAGATAGTTTTTAAAGAAACCATGTATAATTCAAGATGAGAAAAAATTGCCACTTGTTTGCGCGCGTTGAGCCCCTTGTATAGACAAATAGGGGTGTGACCATTTATTCGGTATAACTAGCGGCGCCGGGCTTGATTAGTTGTGTCTGAGGTCTTGACGACCTATTGGATGCTTTCGCTGGTCCGGGCGCCTTTAGTGTGCGGCTGCCAAGGCAGCCGCACTCTCTTCGGCGCGCAGAGATCGCTTGATATTTCCGTTCACTGAAATGATGCCACGTGGACCGGGCATCTTGAGTGTGAGGGAGGCATAGTGTGGTATTGCATTAAAGCGAGCAAAAGCTTCGCGTCCGAGCCGTGCTTGATAGCCACTTTGGAACGGAGCGATGTGGAAGGTTAAATGCTCGCGACGGAAGTTATCGGGGGAGCCGAATATAACTTGTAGTAGGAGGGAGCCCGTACAACGAGTCCCTCGGCCTGGCGTTACTCCTTTAAAGGTAGTATTGCTATGGCGAATTTTTGTTGGGTCTAACCCCATCCCGCGGATTGTATCCTGATATATTAGGTTTAGACTGCTGCCACCGTCCATCAAGACTCGTGTGAAGTGATATCCGCCAATTACTGGGTCTAATACCAGGGCAGCCCATCCTGCGCGTCGGATACTTGCTGCGTAATCGCGATGGTCGAAAGTGATCAGTTGAGATGACCAGTGGCAGGACTTCACGGTGACAGGCACTTGGGTATATTTTCCTGGGAGTGTCGCGTCGTTTTTCCCCTTGATTACGTGTAACACGTTTACTGTTTTGACTTCTGGTGGAAATTTCTTTTGTTCCCCAGTGTCTTGCTTGGGAGGCTCGTCCTCGTCTTCACTTGGTGTATCCTCCCCCTTGTGTACGGCGTTGAGATTGCCGGACTGCTTGAAGACCAACATTCTCTGTGGGTATGATTAGCAGGTTTACCAGGGGTACTATGGATCTGACATACTTGGTCCAGAATTTTGTTGAGGCTGGACAGTTCATCCCTGGTGCCTTTAGAGGGTGGCTTTTGCTGACCTGGCCGAGAGCTTTTGAATCTGGCATTTACTACCGTGCCCTTCGTACTTTCTTCTTTATTCCGGCGTTTGTTATTGTTGTTGCGCCGTGATTTCCCGTTTCCATCTCTAACTTCAGATGTACTGGGGTCGCTAGTGCTGCATCTGGCTAGCCAGTTGTCCTCACCCGCGCAAAAGCGGGTCATGAGGTTTGTTAATGCGGCCATCGTTCTCGGCTTATTTTGGCCGAGGTGTCTGGCGAGCCATTCGTCACGGACGCTATGCTTAAAAGCTGTCAAGGCTTCGGCGTCCGGACAGTCGACAATCTGGTTCTTTTTAGTAAGAAACCTGTTCCAAAGCTTTCGGGCTGACTCTCCAGGCTGTTGAGTTATATGACTCAAATCGTCCGCATCCGGAGGTCGGGCATAAGTCCCTTGAAAATTTGCCCGAAAGGCGTCTTCGAGCTCTTCCCAACTTCCAATGGAGCTTTTGGGGAGGCCTTTAAGCCAGTGACGAGCTGGCCCTTTGAGCTTGAGGGGTAAGTACTTGATGGCGTGGAGATCGTCCCCTCGAGCCATATGGATATGGAGGATATAGTCCTCAATCCAGACCTCAGGGTCTGTTGTTCCGTCGTATGCCTCTATGTTTATGGGTTTGAATCCCTCTGGAAATTCATGGTCCAGCACCTCATCGATGAAACATAGGGGGTGTGCGGCACCCCTGTAGCTGGGTGTACCGCATTGTTCGAATGTTTGTTGTGTTGCATTGTATGCTGGGGCGCGCTTGCGTGGTCCATTGATGGATCTTGTTGCGTCGTCCTTTGGGTGTGAGCCCTCGCAAGGGTCGCGTGTTGTATTGTGAGTGGCGTTGTATGCCGCTCTGTGTTGGTAGAGGGGTCGTCTATCAGGCCAGGTGGCTGCTTTGATATTTGGTTGTGGGGGGTCTGAGGCCTCCTCATCGAATTCAGGTAGCAGCTTCCGCTTTGGGTAGCTCTTCGAGGGGCGATTGTCGCCGTACCTCGCTGTTGTGTTGAGTATTTTACTCCATCTGATTTGGAGTGTGTCTTGCGCAGCCTTGAGCCGTTGCTTCTGCTTTTTAAGACTCCTCGCGGTGGCAACAAGCCTTTTACGGGCATTCTACTGCTCCGGGTGTCTGTCCGGCGTTATGTCGTCCGGACCATTATCCTTGATAGAATTTGTTTGTTCGGTTTGATTATCCGTATTGCCGTTGTCCGGCAGCGGTTCACCCTGCTCCAGCGCTGGGTCTGTGTGATCGTTATTTCTGTCAGGGCGGGATTTGGGGCGGCGCTTGCATCGCTGCTTTGACTGGTTCTCGAGGGAACAAGCCTTCGGTGCGTCCTTCCGCTCCTCGTCGTCATCTTTTGGTGCGTCCACCATGTATACGTCATATGACGAGGTGGCTTTCCAGGGCCCAATAGGCGCTGGTTCTTCATCGTCTCCTTCATCAGCGTCCATACGATCGATGTCTTCGGAGTCGAAGTCGAGCATGTCGGTTAAATCGTTAACAGTGGCTACAAAGTGGGTGGTGGGTGGGCTTTGAATTTCTTCATCGTCTGTATCCCAATCTTGATGACCGTAGTCCGGCCAGGGCTCTCCTGATAAAGAGAGAGATTTTAGTTTCTTCAGAATATCGCCGAAAGGCGAGTGCTGAAAGATGTCCACGACAGTAAGCTCCATGATCAGCGCCCAATCGGATTCGATCGGCAGGGGCGCGGAGGGTTCGGAGTCCAAAGAGGAGTCTGGCTCCTTGGAGTCACGAGTCTCGCGGAGTGCGGGGCTGGTGTTTGGCTCGATCGCCATTGGGATCGCAGCCCCCGAGGCGGCGTCCAACCACCCATCCTCGATCGGCGCAGTTGGCTCCGAATTAAGGGTCGAAGCCGATGCGGGTGTGGCCTCCAGGGCACTGTTCGACGGCAGAGCTAGATCATGCTCGTCGTGACAGTGCGGCGCGCTCGGCAGTGGCTCGAATCCGTCGAATATCAAGTCCCCGCGGATGTCAGCCATGTAGTTTAAACTTCCAAATCTGACATGATGGCCAGGGGCATAGCTTTCGATCTGCTCCAGATGGCCAAGTGAATTGACCCGCAGTGCGAAGCCGCCGAAGACGAAGATCTGTCCGGGGAGGAAGGTCTCACCCTGGACTGCATCGCTATTGATGATCGTAGGAGCCATCAAGCCTAACGGTGACGACACAAAGGAACTCTCAATGAAAGCACCAATGTCGGTGTCAAAACCGGCGGATCTCGGGTAGGGGGTCTCGAACTATGCGTCTAGGCCGGATGGTAACAGGAGGCAAGGGACACGAAGTTTTACCCAGGTTCGGGCCCTCTTGATGGAGGTAAAACCCTACGTCCTGCTTGATTAATATTGATGATATGGGTAGTACAAGAGTAGATCTACCACGAGATCGGAGAGGCTAAACCCTAGAAGCTAGCCTATGGTATGATTGTTGTTCTATATGTTGTCCTACAGACTAAAACCCTCCGGTTTATATAGACACCGGAGAGGGTTAGGGTTACACAAAGTCGGTTACAATGGTAGGAGATCTACGTATCCGTATCGCCAAGCTTGCCTTCCACGCCAAGGAAAGTCCCTCCCGGCACGGGACGAAGTCTTCAATCTTGTATCTTCATAGTCCAGGAGTCCGGCTGAAGGTATAGTCCGGCCATCTGGACATCCCCTAATCCAGGACTCCCTTGATGATCCCGGAATTTTTCGTTATTTGCTTGATGTATCTTTGAAAGACGCTTGGGATAGGCTGTTGAGAATTTGAGCTAGCTATGTTCCCCAATATTAGATAGAGATATACTTGAAAAGTTTTTATTTTGGTCTACCTTCTTCCTTCAAGCAAGTATTGGATTCTATATTTGAAAATGGTTTTCTTGAAGGGGATGCCATTGATACTTATGAAAAGATGAAAGCCATATTTGGGCACCCCAAGGGAGAAAATGTTGAATCAACAACCCTTACGTTCTTTTATCAAAATGAAACAATTAAAGAGATGAAGGCTAGTTTAGATACAAATTCTCACAACGTTCTTAATATTTCTTCTGCTATCAATGGCCATGTGCTTTCACAAAATAGAAAATTAAATGCCATTGATAGGAAATTTTCCCTTTGCTTTCAAAAGGACATGGATGACAAAACTTAGATCCTTGCTTTATGCCTAGCTAAGGGCGTGAAACTATAGCGCTTGTTGGGAGGCAACCCAATGAATAAAAAATAGTTTTACTTTTTTGCTTCCTGTTTTTGAGTCTTAGCACAATTATGCTACTGTTATGATTTTTTTATGTTTTAATTAGTGTTTGTGCCAAGTAAAGCCTTTAGGATCTTCTTGGGTGATAGTTCTTTGATCTTGCTGAAAAAACAGAAACTTTTGCACCCACGAAAATAATTATCATTATTTACCAGACATAGATAAAATATCCATTCCAATTGCAGTAGATCAATATACGAATTTCTCAGGTCTTCCTAGATTTTCAGAATTTTTGGAGTTATAGAAGTATTCGAAATAGTCAGATTGCTACAGACTGTTCTATTTTTGACAGATTCTGTTTTCTTTGTGTTGTGTGCTTATTTTGATGGCTCTATGGTTTTCTTTGATGAGTTTTTGCCATAGTAAAGTTGGAATACAGTAGATATAATGCACGAACAAAATGAGAATTGGTTTGATACAACACTTATAGTAGTGATTTATTATTCTTATACTAACGGATCTCACGAAGGTTTTGTTGAGTTTTGTGTGATTCAAGTTTTCAAGTTTTTGGTTATCTTACGATGGATGAAGGAATAAGGAGTAGAAGAGCCTAACCTTGGGGATGCCCCAGCATCCCAAGCTATTATCCAAATATGAGCAACCAACTAATCTTGGGGATGCCCCCGAGTGGCATCCCCTCTTTCTTCTAACAACCATCGGTATTTTACTCGAAGCTATATTTTTATTCGACACATACTATGTGTTTTGCTTGGAGCGTCTTGTATGATATGAGTCTTTGCTTGTTTTATTTTGTGTTTTAAGTCTTGATTCCTTGCTGGACACACTTATTTGAGAGAGCCAAAATTATATCATCACTTGTTAGAATTTCTCTCTATGCTTCACTTAAATTTTTCTGAGCTATGGACTTGCTCTAGTGCTTCACTTATATCTTTTTGAGCACGGTGTGCTTAGTATTTTTGAAGAAATTATCTCTTGCTTCACTTAGATTTGTTTGAGAATTAGTCAAATTTTCAAGAGATTTCTCTCTTGCTTCACTTAAATTATTTTCAGAGAAGAAAAAATTGTATGCTCATGATCTTCACTTATATTTGTTTTAGTTTATGAAAAGAAACACATAAAAATTAGTCCTAAATTGATAGATATCCAAGAAGGATATAATAAAAACTTTCATGAAGATCATTGGACAAAATAAACTTGATTCTTAGTAATAGTTTTGAGATTTGATGATGTGATATGTGAGTTATGTTGGTGAGTAATTATGCTTTAGTAAGAATATTGGTGTTAAGGTTTGTGATTCCCTATGCAAGCACGAAAGTCAATAGTCATGCAATGGAATTATATCCTACTTGTGGTGCATTATTTGGTGTTAATTATGCTTAATGCTTGCTTATGAGATTATTCGTTTCTTGGTTGGTCGCTTCTCAATCTTTTGCTAGCCTTCATTTTGCACTAAGTATGATCGCTACTTGTGCATCCAAAAACCTTTAACCCAGTTTTGCCATATGAGTCCACTATATCTACCTATATGCGGTATTCTTTTGCCGTTCTAAGCAAATTTGCATGTGCCATCTCTAATTTTCAAAAAATAAACTTCTCTTTTGTGTGTTCGTTTCGCTCGCGGAGCAGTGAGGGGTGGCTAATATTTTCCATGCTAGATGAGTTATTCTCAAGATGAGTGTTTATTCACTTGTCATTGCACGAGAGTAAGCCAAACGTATTAGGGATGCCCAGTCCCGAAATGAAAAAAATGAATTTACTTTATGTTGTCAAATAATAAATTCCTTGGAAAGTGTTGGTATGGAGGGCAACCATGGATACAGCTAGCCATGGAAAGTGAAAGTATGGTGGAAAAAGGAATAAACTTTATTTTCTGTTTGGGAGCCGCCTATGATATATCTAAGCATGGGAAGTATTGGGAACTCTAAGTCGTTTTCGTTGGTGGGATGGATACACATCCCAAAATGTTTTTATCTCTAAGTTTTTCGCTTTGAGCTCTGGCACCTCTACAAATCCCTACTTCCCTCTGCGAAGGGCCTTTCCTTTACTTTATGCCATTTTTATTTTTGAATTTGAGTCTCCATCTTCTCTTATAAAAGCACCAACTAGGAGGCAATATGATCGTGTGTAAGTATTGGGTGTAGCTAATATTCGAGTGTGTTTCATGAATGGATCAAGGCTTGAGAATGATGGGCTAGGGATAGCTTATTTTAGCATTTATATTTTGAAAGACATGGTTGCTTGTTGATATGCTTGAGTATCTAAATTATCATGTCAAAACTAGACTATTGCTTTGAACAATATAAAAGTCCAAATGTCCGTGCTATAAAAAAATATGACATGACATGTTAGGCAGCATTCCACATCAAAAACTGTTTTTATCACTTCCATACTCGAGGATGAGTAGGAGTTAAGCTTGGGGAGGTTGATACGCCTCCAATGTATCTATAATTTTTTATTGTTCCATGCTGTTATATTATCAATCTTGGATGCTTTATAATCATTTTATAGTCATTTTATATCATTTTTGGTACTAACCTATTGACATAGTGCCAAGTGTGAGTTGTTGTTTTTTCCATGTTTTTTACATCATAGAAAATCAATATCAGATGGAGTCCAAATGCCACAAAACTTTATGGAGAATTTTTATGGGCCAAAAGGAACACAACGGGCCCTGGCAGCACCCGGGGGTGCCTCGAGGGGAGCACAACCCACCAGGGCGCGCCAGGAGGCCCAGGCGCGCCCTGGTGGGTTGTGCCCACCTCTGGTGCCCCCTGGACCGGCTCTTTGCTCTATAAATACCCAAATATTCCCAAAACCCTAGGGGAATCAAAGAAATATTCATCCAGCCGCCGCAGAGTCCAGAACCACCAGATCCAATCTAGACACCATCTCGGATGGGGTTCACCACCTCCATTGGTGCCTCTCCGATGATGCGTGAGTAGTTCATCGTAGACCTTCGGGTCCGTAGTTAGTAGCTAGATGGCTTCCTCCCTCTCTCTTGATTCTCAATACAATGGTCTCTTGGAGATCCATATGAGATAGCTCTTTTTGCGATGTGTTTGTTGGGATCGATGAACTTTGAGTTTATGATCAGATCTATCGTTTCATATCCATGAAAGTATTTGAGTTTATTTGATCTCTTTTATGCATGATTGCTTATAGCCTCATATTTCTTCTCCGATATTTGGGTTTTGTCTGGCCTACTCGATCTATTTATCTTGCAATGGGAAGAGGTGCTTTGTAGTGGGTTCGATCTTACGGTGCTTGATCCCAGTGACAGAAAGGGAACCGACACGTATGTATCATTGCTACTAAGGATAAAACGATGGGGTCTATCTCTACATAGATAGATCTTGTCTACATCATGTCATCTTTCTTATTGCATTACTCCGTTTCTCCATGAACTTAATACACTAGATGCATGCTGGATAGCGGTTGATGTGTGGAGTAATAGTAGTAGATGCAGGCAGGAGTTGGTCTACTAATCTTCGACGTGATGCCTATGTAATGATCATTGCCTGGATATCGTCATGAGTATTTGAAGTTCTATCAATTACCCAACCATAATTTGTTCACCCATTGTTTGCTATTTTTCTCGAGAGAAGCCACTAGTGAAACCTACGGCCCCCAGGCCTCTTTCTCATATATTTGCCTTTGCGATCTACTTTTATTTTCAGATCTATTAATCAAAAAACCCAAAAATACCTTGCTGCAATTTATCCTTATTTATTTTGTTTCGCATTTGATCTATGAATCTACTACAAATTTACCTCACGTCTGTTTGCCTATCTGAGGCGCCGTACACCGGAAGGGATTGATAACCCCTTTAAGACGTCGGGTTGCGAGAAGTTGTTATTTGTGTGCAGGTGTTGTTTACGTTGTGTTGTTGGGTTCTCCTACTGGTTCGATAACCTTGGTTTCATATCTGAGGGAAATACCTACCGCCGCTGTGCTGCATCATCCTTTCCTCTTTGGGGAAATAACGACATGGCTTCAAGCGACATCACCGCCCTCCGCCGTGCCGTCCGTCGCCGGCCGCACGGCTCCTGGCCGCAGCTGCCGGTGGTCACCCGCCCTGAGGCCGCCACCAGCCGGGGCCTCGTCCCTTCTGGGCGGGTTCCTGACTGGTCTCCCCGCCCCACTCCGCCCGTCAGCCAGCACGCCCGCGCCCACTAAGGCCATGGGCCAATGACACGAGGGGCCCACGCCCCTGAGAACAACACAAAAAAAGATAATAAAAATTATGATTAATTAATTAATTAATTAACAAAATTAACTTAACCTAATTAATTTTTTAATTAATAACTAGGATAATTAGTTAACAGTCAATGACTAACGGACCCCACGTGTTAGTTGACCAGGTCAACGGCCAGGGTTGACCGCTGACGTCATAAAATAATTTTCGATTTAATTAATTCTGTTAATTCTAAAGATGATTTAAAACTTTAAAAATTATTATAAAATAATCTGTAGCTCGGATGAAAATACTTTGTACATGAAAGTTGCTCAGAACGACGAGACGAATCAGAATACGCAATCTGTTCATCCGCCATAATTCCCTAGCATAGCGAACATGCAACAATCCACCTCTATTTCATGTGCCCGAAAAATGCCAAACACCGGGAACACTTTCCCGGATGTTTTCCCCCTTCGCTGGTAGCACCTAGTACTGCGTTAGGTCACCCCTGGCACCACGTATTACCTTGTTATATTTTGTGATGCTTTGTTTGCTCCATATTTAATATTTCTCCCCCCCCCCTCTTTTTCTCCGGTAGACCCCGAGACCGGCGCTGATGCCACTGAGTACGACTACGTCACCGACGACCCTTCTTCCTGTGCAACAGAGCTTCCAGGCAAGCCCCCCCTATCAACCCGATATCGCCTATTCCTTCTCTCTACTGCTTGCATTAGAGTAGTGTAGCATGTTACTGCTTTCGGTTAATCCTATTCTGCTGCATAGCCCGCCTTTGCTATTACTGTTGTTACCTTTACCTACAATCCTAAATGCTTAGTGTCGGTGTCAAAACCGGCGGATCTCGGGTAGGGGGTCCCGAACTGTGCGTCTAAGGTCGATGGTAACAGGAGGCAGGGGACACGATGTTTAGCCAGGTTCGGGCCCTCTTGATGGAGGTAATACCCTACGTCCTGCTTGATTGATATTGATGATATGAGTATTACAAGAGTTGATCTACCACGAGATCGTATAGGCTAAAACCCTAGAAGCTAGCCTATGGTATGATTGTTGTATATGTTATCTATCGACTAGCCTGGCCTCGGTTTATATAATGCACCAATGGCCTAGGATAACAAGAGTCCTAGCCGAATACGCCGATGGGCAGGAGTCCTTGTCTTGATCACCAAGTCTTGTGGAATCTTCCATGTATGCGGCAGCTGTCCGAACTGGCCCATGAGTATACGGCCATGGGGTCCTCGGCAGTAGCCCCCTGAACCGGTCTTCAAGTTAGGGATGCTCCTCGATTCTTCCGAACTATTCTTCATCTTTGGTTGTCGGTCTTGAAAACTGGTTCAACAAATCTTCTCATCTTCGATCTTGAGGATTGCCGAAATGCATTTGACAAGTTTATACGTCGGGTATCCGAGGAGCCCCTTTAAGTTTCCGGACTTTATCAATGCCTTGTTATTTTTATGCCACACCTCGGGTTTGAAGTTGTTCCCGGGAGGCAGTGTCCTCTTGCGTCCGAGCTCCAACGCCGGACTGCATTCGAGGTATCTTTTGTAGCCGAGCACCAATGCCGGACTGCTTCCGAGCTCCAACGCCGAAATGTATCCGAGCTCCAACGCCAGACTGTGTCCAAGATCCAACGCCAAAATGTATCCGAGCTCCAACGCCAGACTGTGTCCAAACTCCAACACCAAAATGTATCCGAGCTCCAACGCCGGACTGTGTCCAAGATGTCATAGATCATCTTGGTACAAAAAAGTTGAAGGAGTTTAGCCGAGCTTAATGCCGGAAATGCCCTCTATGGAGCCAGCCACTAGCGCCCGAGCTTTATGCCGGACTGCTTCCGAGGTGGTGCACCACCCCGACTGTCGGCCGATTTTTTGTCAATATTTTTTATTGGTGCAATTTATTCTCTGCCGAGATATACAACCAGTAGCCCTCAAGGTGTGTATTGGTCTAAAACCTGAGATGCACCTGAAGGATGACGTAAGACCGCTGATCCCAGTAGCCGCTGAGACTCAGGTTGATTTGCAAAATGGGCCTGAGGATCAAGTCGTAGCTCGGCAGAATACTTCGGGACACAAAAAGCGGCGTGCTTAGTCCTCGAGACTCAGGTTGGGTGCGGCCGACCAACCTGAGGATCAAAATCTCCTCAGAAACTATATTGCACATAAAATTTTCTGCATTGGACAGGCAATGCAGTAGCCCCCGAGATACTGGTCGGGTGGCAACACCAGATCAGGGGATCGATGTGCCCCTTTAATATTTGTAAATAATAAGCCCGAAGCCCAGTAGCCCCCGAGCCTTAATGCGGGCACGGGTGGCCGAATTAAGGATCGATATCCATAGTAAAATCACAAATTATGTGTAATGAATCTATGTATCCAAGTACTTTACATCATTAATGCTCGGATCCGCATTGCACAAAATTTTGTTGACCAACCATCAGCTTCCACCTCCTCGGCTAGTAGCCGAGGAGTGTTTGTCCTACTTTATAAAGCCTTTATGAGGGCAAAGATTTACGACAAACAAGGCAATCTGGCCATACGGTTTTATAAACAAAGGTACGCAGAGAGATATGTTATATTACTGTTCAACATAAGAAATATCTTCCAAAGAAAATAGTCCCGCTATCGGTTCCTTTCTTTGTGTTGTCATGCTAAGCATGATCATGAAACCTCATCTCTAATGTAAGAGAAAAATATCGAGGATTTAGTTTGGGAGGCCAGTTAATAGCCCCCGGTAGTGTTCGGCGACAGTCGAGGTCAAGCCGTAAACACTTCGGCCATTATTATGAATGGCCCGTCATTTAACACAGTCATCGGATCGCTGACCAGTTTACGCTTATTGTGACAGTCAGTTTTCGGCTTTCTCCACTGAGGTGCTTAACCATGTGAGCTGGAAGCACAATCGCAGTGGTTCTCCCTTTGCACGCCTAGCCGAACAAAGCAGAACGTAGGAAGCAAGTGCAGGAGCCGGGCAACCCAACTATTGACCAAAGACACAATTCGAAACCGATGCATATATAGCAATATCCAAGAATGTTTGTGCCGAATCTCTAAAGGTGTCCAGCGTTGCACTGTAAGACTTGTGCTGAAAACACACAAATAGTTTAAAAGTGCCAAAAGCTTGGAAAACCAAAAAAACGTCAGTAAAAACATGACGTCCGAACAAGATCAAGTGTTCGGTGCCAATCCAAAAATTGGTCTTAGAAAAAAAGAGTGCTTCTATCGTACTTTAACATGACACATCCTATCTCAAGACTCCAAGCGGGTCAGCCTACGGCTTCAACCTCCTATCCCGAAGCGGAGTACTTCTCATTAGGCCAGTTTAGCAAACTAAACTCTAGCGGCTTTGAGAGAGAAATTAGGCTCCCCGGCTAGTGACCACACACTCATGTCGAAAAAAGGAGTGATGAATAATAATAGTAATAACAACTTTGCAACAACTAGGAATAAGAACACTTATTATAAAACGGCTCATATAAATTTAAGAGCCCCCAAGTGACTTGGGTAAAAGAATTTTATGTATAATGATTATATGTACCAAAGTACTAATATCATATCTTTGTTCACCCAAACTTTAAACGCGTCTTAACCGACCGTTGGCTTCTCCCTCTTCGGTCGAGGACCGAAAAGTGTTATGTACTCCACCTGTCGAGAATATCGACAGTGTTTCCGATAACCAGGAAACCGGGACATAAGGCTGTAACAGACAAAGCGCGCTCAGGGAACTTATGCTATATTACAGACGAAGTGTAAGAAGCATCTTCGAAGAAAATAGTACCCCCACCGATACCTTTCTTCGGTGCTCATTATTACTATGAGACTTGTGCAAAAGATTTTTTGTACTCATGAGTTCCGTTGTGTGCCGACCATGATTGAAAACAATAAGACCGCTAGCTTTCGGCTTCACCCAGTCTGAGGTTAGAGCTCGGAGGACTAGGTCGTGAAAATCGCAGAGGTGCTCCCTTTACTCCCTAGCCGAACAATCGAGAACGTAGGGGTAAGCACAGGAGCCAGGCAACCTAGCTTGCAAATCGCTTAAGTCAATATGGTGCATATTGTGGCGTAATACACGAACAAGGAACGAAGTTGTATAAGTATAATCATATGCAAGAGGAAAAGCTTCATAAAGGAAGCCCCCAAATAAATGGGGTATTTGAATTTGTGTCACAAACAAAGTTTGGACAAGGAAATTTTTTACAAGCAACTTTTTTCCAAAAAAGTATAATGCTTGGTCGAACCGAACACAAGTTAAAAATTTAAAACTTTGAGCATGAAGGCAACTTAGCTGGTTAATGTGTTCGATGTTGATGACGCAGGCCGAGATTGTGGCGGGACAAGATCCCAGCCCCCAAGCCGGTCCCGAGATGTACGAGTAAAGAACTCGGCTTGATGAAGTGGTGACACATCATAGTCGATGGGCGAGGTGAAAACCCCAGTCCGACCGCGGCGACGGAGCAGGCCGACAGTGTGACACCGAAGCCCCCAGCATGTGTTAATGAAGTGATGACGAAGCCCCCGGTCAGCCGAGGTGACGTTGTACATCGGTATGCCGTGGTGACATCGCTGCCCGGATTATCTACCTGTGCATAGAAAATAGTGCAAGCCAGAGATAATAGGAATAATAATAATAAATGTTGCATAATCAATAATTTATGCAAAGTGAGTAATAAAAGAAATATGGCATGTGTGCCGAACACTCGATGAGGTAGAGCTCTCTTGACGTTGCCGAAGTCCTCGAGGCAACCGAACATGTCGGTATGGCAATACGACCAACAAGGTGATCACGCGAGCCGATTTACCCCGATTAGGACGATGGCGTCGGCTTGCCGAAGAGACCACGTGACGCGGTCGAAGTCGATCACCTACACACATAAAATAGTGCGGTCCAAAAAGGATAATTGCTTTTTTGCAAAAATAATTTATTAAAAGAGATGTGGCCTGGCGTCGAAGTCATGTCGATGCAGGGCGTCGGCGTGACGCGGTGAAGGCGTAGCCAAGCCCAAATTCGCGGGCCGGTCTGAGTTCCGGATGCGGTATTCACCGAACTGTATACGGAAACTGGTTTATCTATTGTAGCAATCTGGAGAAAGGTTACTCCCAAAATTAGGGCTCGATCCGCACACCCATTGCCCGATGGGTGATGAAGCAGTGGCATGGCGATGCTAGCAAAGGTTGGCTCAACGAGGAAAAGCCCGTGGTCCAGCTAATGTGATGAAGCTGGTCGGCTGGTGACGCCGAAGTCTTCGAAGTAAGTTGATGAAGAGATGGTGAAGCCCTCGGTCTAGCCGAGGGGACAGAGCAGGTCGGTAAGGAGATGTTGCAGCTGCCGTGTCAGCCGAGGTGTTGAAGCAGTATCGGCTTGAAGAAGCAACAGTGCGGCCATGCCGATGCAGGTCGTAACTTGTGACGCGGTCAATGCCGGTTTGATGAAGTGACCATGTGGCGATGCGTGTGTTCCCGTTCCGTGTAATCCGTGGGGCGGCGATGTTGGTGATGATTTATCCTTGGTGATTCCGAACTCTTGTTCGCTCGTCGAGATGATGATCCGAAGAAGTTGAGCTCGGCTCAAAAGGCGACGACGTGTCTAGCGCAGGTCGGCAGCCTTGGGGTAATATTACCGGACTGGTTCGACACCAGCATAATGATGAAGATGACCTCAGGGGAGGCTTAAAAAATTTACGGGCACATGTTTAGAAACAACGCAGAATACCCTAGAAAAGAATTCCTCTAAAAAGGTTGTCCAATATCACATTCATAAAGAAACATGAATTCGGGTCGGATCCGTATTCGCACAGAAAACGGATTCTAAAATTGGTCCACTCATCGGAAGGTTCCCAGAGTTTGAACCATCGGATCAAGCTGAAATTTGGAGGGGTGGTAGATATGGGAATTCCGCAGTAGATGAACAGTTGGATCTTCCAAAGGACGTCCGAGCTGGGCTCTGGAGACCATGCCCTAAACTCGTCCAGATTCCTGTCCAGATTTGACAGGGCTCCGGTATATCGTAGATTGTCGGAGATTCCTCCATCGAAACTCGATGAAATTTTGCATGGCTGTTGTAGACGTAATTCCGCACTATTCCACCAAAGCAATCGTCAAACCAACGCTCGAGGAGGTGGTGACGGCGAATACAAGTTCGTTGTCCATAAAAACAGCACGGCCGCCCGAGGGCAATGTTGACGTTGAGCCCTCGAGCTCCATGGATGACTCCTCTATGATCATGATAGAGATCAGAGTTGATGTTGAAGAAGGCCCCCGTCCGAACATGATGATCGGAGATGGAGCATGGTCCTCAGTCGAGCCAAGGTGACCAGTTGAGCCGGTGACGAAGATGCCGGCGTCGTAGTTGACCTGCGGGCGAGCCATTGATCCTTTTGCCGATCACACAGCGGAACTCTCAACGAAAACACCAATGTCGGTGTCAAAACCGGCGGATCTCGGGTAGGGGGTCCCGAACTGTGCGTCTAAGGTCGATGGTAACGGGAGGCAGGGGACACGATGTTTACCCAAGTTCGGGCCCTCTTGATGGAGGTAATACCCTACGTCCTGCTTGATTGATATTGATGATATGAGTATTACAAGAGTTGATCTACCACGAGATCGTAGAGGCTAAAACCCTAGAAGCTAGCCTATGGTATGATTGTTGTATATGTTATCTATCGACTAGCCTGGCCTCGGTTTATATAATGCACCAATGGCCTAGGATAACAAGAGTCCTAGCCGAATAAGCCGGTGGGGAGGAGTCCTTGTCTTGATCACCAAGTCTTGTGGAATCTTCCATGTATGCGGCAGCTGTCCGAACTGGCCCATGAGTATACGGCCATGGGGCTCCTCGGCCCAATCCAACAGATCGGGAGATGACGTGTTGAGTACCCCCTAGTCCAGGACACCATCACTTAGTATAGGATGCTAGATTATCATCAGTGGCCCTACATTCTTGTCCGTCTGCCAAGCTATACTATCGGGCCGTGACCAC
The DNA here is from genome assembly GCF_002162155.2 of Triticum dicoccoides. Lineage (NCBI taxonomy): Eukaryota > Viridiplantae > Streptophyta > Magnoliopsida > Poales > Poaceae > Triticum > Triticum dicoccoides. The sequence continues at coordinate 447,590,437 of NC_041392.1, forward strand.
TCGAGAGGTGATCACGGGTATATTACTTATATACATAATATATGATACTTGTGGTGACTAAAGTCGGGTCGGCTCATAGAGTACCTGCGAGTGATTCACGGATTGGGGGCTGAAAGGACATCTGTCCCAACGACCCTCTGAGTGGATCTTTGTGGCGGAGCGACAGGGCAGGTTGAGACCACCTAGGTGAGAGGTGGGCCTGGTCCTAGTCGGCATCCGCGACTACATCAATATAACACGCTTAACGAGATCTTGGTATTTGATCTGAGTCTGGCTACGAGCCTATACGCACTAACCAACTACGTAGGGACATATATGGGCACTCGACGTCGTGGTATCAGCCGAAGCCTCCTAGACGTCAGCTACTAAGCGGCACGCGCCAGGTTGGACCGCGTAACACAAATTCCTTTGTAATGGAAGTTGCTAGGAATACTCACCGGCCGCATACGCAACGTGCAAGTGTGCAACAGGCGATGGGCCCAGACCGCTGCGTGCATAGGATTTAGACTAGCGTGCTGACCTCTCTGTTAGGCCTAGGTAGGGCTGCAACGTGTTGATCTTCCAAGGCTAGGTATGACCCAGGAAAGTGTGCTTGGCCAGAGGGATCGAGCGTGTTGGGTAATGTGGTGCACCCCTGTAGGAAAGTTTATCTATTCGAATGGTCATGTCCCTCGGTAAAAGGACGACCCGGAGTTGTACTTCGACCTTATGACAACTAGAACCGGATACTTAATAAAACACACCCTTTCAAGTGCCAGATACTGCTCGGTGATCGCTCTCTCACAAGGCGATGAGGAGAGGATCGTCGGGGTAGGATTATGTTATGCGATGATACTTGGTGAACTTACCAGCTACTATCTTCTACATGCTTCAAGATGGAGGCTGCTAGAAGTGTAGTCTTCGATAGGAATAGATATCCCCCTCTTATTCTGGCATTCTGCAGTTCAGTCCACGGATACTACCCATTTCATTGATATCGATGCATATGTAGTGTAGATCCTTGCTTGTGAGTTCTTTGGATGAGTACTCACGGTTGCTTTGCTACTTCTTTTTCCCCTTTTCACGGTTATTGCGATCATATGATGGAGTCTAGGAGCCAGAGGATCCTGAGGGTGATTCTACATGGAGTTCGACTTCAAGGAGTAGTTGGGAGGTCCTAGGCAGGAGGCCTTGCCTTTTCGATCGTTGCTAATTTGTGCTAGCCTTCTTAAGGCAAACTTGTTTAACTTATGTATGTACTCAGATATTGTTGCTTTCGCTGACTTGTTTATGATCGAGCTTATGTATTCGAGCCCTCGAGGCCCCTAGCTTGTAATATGAAGCTTGTATGATCTTTAATTTGTGTCTAGAGTTGTGTTGTGATATCTTCCAGTGAGTCCCTGATCTTGGTCGTACACATTTGCATGCATGATTAGTGTACGATCAAATCAGGGGCGTCACAAGAGGCTTCTCTCAAGAGAGAAATTATGACGGTGGGTGAACAAATTACTACCGAGCAATTGATAGAAAAGCGTAGAGTTATGACGATATCTAAGGTAATGGTCATGAATATAGGCATCACGTCCGTGTCAAGTAGACCGAAATGATTCTACATCTACTACTATTAATCCACACATCGACCGCTATCCAGTGTGCATCTAGAGTATTAAGTTCATAAAGAGCGAAGTAACGCCTTAAGCAAGATGACATGATGTAGAGGAATTAACTCAAACAATATGATGAAAACCGCATCTTTTTATCCTCGGTGGCAACAATACAATATGTGTCGGTTCCCCTTCTGTCACTAGGATCGAGCACTGCAAGATTAAAACCAAAGCTAAACACTTCTCCCATTGCAACAAAAACCAATTTAGTTGGACAAACCAAATCGATAGTTCGAAGACACTTGCAAAGATATCAAATCATGCATAAAAGAATTCAGAGGAGATTCAAATAAAATTCATAGATAAAGTGATCATAAATCCACAATTCATCGGATCCCGGAAAACACACCACAAAAGAGTATTACATCGAATAGATCTCCAAGAACATCGAGGAGAACTTTGTATTGGGAATCAAAGAGAGAAGAAGCCATCTAGCTACTAGCTATGGACCCGTAGGTCTATGGTAAACTACTCACGCTTCATCGGAGAGGCAATGGTGTTGATGTATAAGCCCTCCGTGATCGAATCCCCCTCCGGCAAGACGCTGGAAAAGGCCCCTAGATGGGATCTCATGGGTATAGAAGGTTGTGGCAGTGGAAAAGTGGTTTCGTGGCTCCCCTGGAAGTTTTTGGGGTATTTGAGAATACATATAGGAGGAAGATCTAGGTCAGGGGGTCAACGAGGGGCCCACAAGGTCGGGGGGCGCGCCCTACACCCTGGACGCACCCTCCACCCTTGTGGCCACCTCGTGGCTCTTCCGACTTGCACTCCAAGTCTCCTAGGTGTCTTCTGGTCCAAGAAAAATCATCGTGAATGTTTTATTCCATTTGGACTCTGTTTGGTATTCCTTTTCTACGGAATTCTAAAACAAGGAAAAATAGGAACTGGCACTGGGCTCTAGGTTAATAGGTTAGTCCAAAAAATCATATAAAATAGCATATTAATGCATATAAAACATCCAAAATAGATACTCCCTCCTTCCATCTATATAAGGCCTAATGTGATTTTTAAGACCGCCTTTGACTATTGACAAGATTAATAATACATGAGATGTATAATGTGAAAATTATATCATTGGAAGCTCCTTTCACATACGAATTTGATGGTATGTTTTGTGTAAGTCGCATGTCATATATTATTGCTCTAACATTATGTCAAAGTGAGCATCAAAAAATGCATTAGGCCCTATATAGATGGAAGGAGGGAGTAATATAATAGCATCGAATAATAAAAAAAATTATAGATACGATGGAGACGTATCAAGCATCCCCAAGCTTAATTCCTGCTCTTCCTCACGTAGGTAAATGATAAAAATTGATTTTTTGATGTGGAATGCTACCTAACATATTTATCCATGTAATTCTCTTTATTGTGGCATGCATGTTCAGATCTGTAAGATTCAAAACAAAAGTTTAATATTGACATAAAAACAATAATACTTCAAGCATACTAACAAATAATTATGTCTTCTAAAAATAACATGGCCAAAGAAAGCTTATCCCTACAAAATCATATAGTCTGGCTATGCTCCATCTTCATCACACAAAAATTCAAATCATGCACAACCCCGATGACAAGCCAAGCAATTGTTTCATAATTTTGATGTTCTCAAACCTTTTCAACTTTCACACAATACATGAGCATGAGCCATGGACATAGCACTATAGGTGGAATAGACGGTCGTTGTGGAGAAGACAAAAAAGAAGGAGATAGTCTCACAGTAACTAGGCGTATAAACAGGCTATGGAGATGCCCATTAATAGATATCAATGTGAATGAGTATGGATTGCCATGCAATGGATGCACTGGAGCTATAAGTGTATGAAAGCTCAAAAAGAAAACTAAGTGGGTGTGCATCCAACTTGATTGCTCATGACGACATGGGGCATTTTGAGGAAGCCCATCGTTGGAATATACAAGCCAAGTTCTATAATCAAGAATTGCCACTAGTATATGAAAGTGATATCATAGGAGACTCTCTATCATGAAGATCATGGTGCTACTTTGAAGCACAAGTGTGGCAAAAGGATAGTAACATTGTCCCTCCCATCTTTTTCTCTCATTTTCCCCCTTTTTGGCCCTTCTCTTTTTTGGCCTTTTCTCTTTTTTTCCCCTCACATGGGACAATGCTCTAATAATGAAGATCATCGCACTTCTATTTACTTACAACTCAAAAATTACAACTCGATACTAGAACAAAAATATGACTCTATGTGAATGCCTCCGGTGGTGTACCGGGATGTGCAATGAATCAAGAGCGACATGTATAAAAAATGATGAACAGTGTCTTTTCTACAGATATGATGTCAACTACATGATCATGCAAAGCAATATGACAATGATGGAACGTGTCATAATAAACAGAATGGTGGAAAGTTGCATGGCAATATATATCGAAATGACTATGGAAATGCCATAATAGGTAGGTATGGTGGCTGTTTTGAGGAAGGATATGTGATGGGTTTATGATACCGGCGAAAGTTGCGCGGTACTAGAGAGGCTAGCAATGGCGGAAAGGTGAGAGTGCGTATAATCCATGGACTCAACATTAGTCATAAAGAACTCACATACTTATTGCAAAAATATATTAGTCATCGAAACAAAGTACTACACGCATGCTCCTAGGGGGATAGATTGGTAGGAAAAGATCATCGCTCGTCCCCGACTACCACTCATAAGGAAGACAATCAAAAAACATCTCATCCTCCAACTTCGTTACATAACGGTTCACCATACGTGCATGCTACGGGACTCACAATCCTTAACACAAGTATTTCTCAAATTCACAACTACTTACTAGCATGACTTTAATATCACCATCTTTATATCTCAAAACAATCATAAGGAATCAAACTTCTCATAGTATTCAATGCACTTTATATGAAAATTTTATTATATCCCTCTTGGATGCCTATCATATTAGGACTAATTTTATAACCAAAGAAAATTACCATGCTGTTCTAAAGACTCTAAAAATAATATAAGTGAAGTACGAGAGTTCATCAATTTCTATAAAATAAAACCACCGCCGTGCTCTAAAAAGATATAAGTGAAGTACTATAGCAAAATTGCCTAGCTCCCAAGATATAAGTGAAGCACATAGAGCATTCTAATAAATCAAGACTCATGCGTGTCTCTCCCAAAAGGTGTGTACAGCAAGGATGATTGTGGCAAACTAAAATGCAAAGACTCAAATCATACAAGACACTCCAAGCAAAACACATATCATGTGGTGAATAAAAATATGGCCTCAAGTAAAGTTACCGATAGACGAAGACGGAAGAGGGGATGCCTTCCCGGGGCATCCCCAAGCTCAGGCCCTTTGGCCTCCTTGACTATTACCTTGGGGTGCCTTGGGCATCCCCAATCTTAGGCTCTTGCCACTCCTTATTTCATAGTCCATCAAATCCTTACCCAAAACTTGAAAACTTCACAACACAAAACTTCAACAGAAAATCTCATAAGCTCCGTTAGTATAATAAAATAAATCACCACTTTTGGTACTGTTGTGAACTCATTCTTTATTTATATTGGTGTAATATATACTGTATTCCAACTTTTCCATGGTTCATAACCCCCGATACTAGCCATAGATGCATCAAAATAAGCAAACAACACGCGAAAAACAGAATCTGTCAAAAACAAAACAGTGTGTATCAATCTGGATATTTCGAATACTTCTGTAACTCAAAAAATCCTGAAATATTAGGAAGTCCTAGGAAATTTGTTTATGAATCCTCTGCGAAAAGAATAAGTATTTTATCACGCTTCTGCTAAAAATCAAAACTAATCTCCTGAGCGCAAAAGTTTCTGTTTTTCAGCAGGATTAAATCAACTATCACCGTAAGCTATCCCAAAGGTCTTACTTGGCACAAAACTAATTAAAACGCAAAACCACACCTAACCAGAGGCTAGATGAAATATTTATTGGAAAACAGAACCTAAAAGGCAAAAACAAAAATTAAATTGGGTTGCCTCCCAACAAGCGCTATTGTTTAACGTCCTTAGCTAGGCATAAAAATGCGAATAGATCTAATTGTTCTCATCTTCGGTATGCAATTCTTTTCTCATCAAGTCTTCCAAAACTCGTCTTAGCAATTCTATTCTTTATTTTATTTCTCTCCTAGTAGATGAACTTAAACCATGAAAGGAACTTTCATTGGTGATCTTAACATTCATAAACCCATAATCGGGATCATCACCGCATATGTCATCATACAAAATACCTAGCTCATTTTTAACGGGTTCCTTCATCATTTTATTCAACCAATCTCTATTAAACCCTACATAAATTCCCCTAGTTATCCAATCAAACTCCTCAAAGGTTTCAAGATACAAAGATTGAGAGATCTTAGAATGGGGAACTCTTTTCTTAAGATTTTCACTATAAGATTGATAATCCCTATATTCCAAACTACGCATAGTTTCTATATCATGAAGGATGTCTATAATTGGAGGGTGTTCAACATCCTTTTTATAGAAGCAAAAATATCCCTAGCTTCTTGGATAATAAAATCAATTTCACGCATAAGAATAAATAGTGGCAATCTTTTTAGCTATAGGATGATTGATTTTAGGAAGTTCATAAAACACCGTTTGTAAAGCAGGATGAAGATGCACAAATTTTCTTTCTAATTTCTCAACAAGCATCACAATAGCATCAGCATAATAGTTTGTCTCAAGAAGAATAGTTCTTTTATTAATATGCAAGGATCCCGTACAATCAAAGAATTCTTGTATAATACTTTTCCCTATAATATTACCATCTCCAATACGAAAGATTTTAGTTTTGTAATTAGGAGGCTTTTCAGCTCTGGGATCCAAAGAGCAAGTTCCAAGATTCTCCTCAAGATTTTTAGCGATAACATCCCCAGTTTCAGACATGATGGTGGCAAACAAGCAAATGGAGAAGACGGACGGAAGAAGGGCTAAGAAAAGGCGAATATTTTCGAAAATTGTTTTAGAAGTGGGGGAGAGGAAAACGAGAGGCGAATGGGGAATAATGTAATGTGAGGGATGAGAGTTTATGATGGGTACTTGGTATGCCTTGGCTTGGCGTAGATCTCCCCGGCAATGGCGCCAGCAATCCTTCCTGCTACCTCGTGAGCTTGCGTTGGTTTTTCCCTTGAAGAGGAAAGGGTGATGCAGCAAAGTAGAGTAAGTATTTCCCTCAGTTTTGAGAACCAAGGTATCAATCCGGTAGGAGACAACGCACATGCCATCGAACACCTGCACAAACAAACACCAACTTGCACCCAACGCCATAAAGGGGTTGTCAATCCCTTCACGGTTATTCGCAAAGTGAGATCTGATAGAGATGGATAAATGGCAAAGTAATATTTTTGGTATTTTTGGTTTATGGAACGAAAAGTACAAGATTGCAAAGAGAGTAAATAGGAAACTAAAATTATAGATTGAAAACTTATATAATGGAAAATAGACCCGGGGGCCATAGGTTTCACTAGAGGCTTATCTCAAGATAGAAATTATTACGGTGGGTGAAAAATTTACTGCCGAGCAATTGATAGAAAAGCGCAAAGTTATGACGATATCTAAGGCAATGATCATGAACATAGGCATCACGTCCGTGTCAAGTAGACCGAAACGATTATGCAGCTACTACTATTACTCCACAAATTGACCGCTATCCAGCATGCATGTAGAGTATTAAGTTCATAAAGAACGGAGTAATGCCTTAAGCAAGATGACATGATGTAGAGGAATTAACTCAAACAATATGATGAAAACCCCATCTTTTTATCCTCGATGGCTACAATACAATATGTGTTGGTTCCCCTTCTGTCACTAGATCGAGCACCGCAAGATTGAACCCAAAGCTAAACACTTCTCCCATTGCAAGAAAAACCAATCTAGTTGGCCAAACCAAATCGATAGTTCGAAGAGACTTGCAAAGATATCAAATCATGCATAAAAGAATTCAGAGGAGTTTCAAATAACATTAATAGATAAGCTGATCATAAATCCACAATTCATCGGATATCGACAAACACACCGCAAAAGAGTATTACATCGAATAGATCTCCAAGAACATCGAGGAGAACTTTGTATTGAGAATCAAAGAGAGAGAAGAAGCCATCTAGCTACTAGCTATGGACCCGTAGATCTATGGTAAACTACTCACGCTTCATCGGAGAGGCAACGGTGTTGATGTAGAAGCCCTCCGCAATCGAATCCCCCTCCAGCAGGACGCCGGAAAAGGCCCCTAGATGCGATCTGACTGGTGTAGAAGGAAGCGGTGGTGGTGTAAGACCCCCAGTATCATGCTACAGTAATACCCCCTAATAAAGCCTTGTCATCATGCTTTCCGAAGCCAAAATGCCACTTGTCCAAAAAAAATCAAGTCCAATTCAATTCAAATTGCAAACCAATTATTTGCATCTTCAAATGAGCCAAAAAAATAGTTCACACTATGGCAAATATTCTCAGTATTTATCATGATGAAACCTACCTCTGTTGGATTTCAAAAATGCTCCTGGAAATTATTTGAGTGGTCCAACAACAATTAAATTGGCCTTTTCAATTTCTAACAGTTCTTAAACATTTGCTCAAAACAAATTTTGTGCAACTTCACAATATTGCAAAGTATTTATTGTGGCATGTGGCACATTTTACAAGAGTCATACGGTGCTCGGAATAATTGCAAAAAGGTAAGCTATCCTTTTAATAAAAAATAATAAAAGAAATAAAAATAGGAAAAGACCCCCCCCTTCCGGGGTCCGGCCCAGCAGGCAATTGGGCCAACCCACCTGGCCGGCCCAACCGGCCACCTCACTCCCCCATAACCACTCCTACTCCACGGC
>NC_041392.1:447599240-447607353 GCF_002162155.2 Triticum dicoccoides
CGACGTCGCCGCCGCGCCGCTCGCCTCCCCGTCGCCCGGTCGTCCCCGTCCACCTCCTCGTCCCCCCGCTGCCCGAACCCCTGAAGCATCCCTGTGAGCCGCCGCCTCCCCTCCTCACTCCCTCTCTCTCCCGTCGTTGAGCCCCCACTCACCGCGCACATGCCCCGCTCACGGTCACCGCATCCGCGGCCTCCTCCCCGTGCGCGCTCACCGTGGCCGCCTCCCCCTGCAGCTGCTCGCCGGCCTGCACCATCGCCCGCGCACGCCCACTCTAGCCCACGCCCCGCTCGCGCCATGGCTGCGCCGCACTTTGCGCCCGCCTGCACCGCGTCCCGGCCCCGCTATCTGCCCTGCAGCCGCTTCCCCGCGCTCGTCGCGCTCGCGCCGCCTTGCCGCTTGACCGCGGTTGTCGCCCTCACCTTCCCAGCCGCGCTGGAGCTCTGCTCCTTCTCCACCCCACGTGTGCCTCGCTTCCCCTCTGGCCCCGCCCTGGCCAGCCGCTCCGCTCGACCCCCGTACCGCGCGCGCCCCTCCCTGGTCGCTCGCTTGTGCGCCGCCACTCATCGCCTAGTCACGCGCCCCACCGCCCTTGCACCACATCCGGCCTCCTCCCGCATCGCCACTGCTCGCATCAGGCGGCCGGCCTCGCCGTGGCCGCGGCTCCCGCGCTCGCTAGCCGCGTCGTGCGCCCAGCGCCCCTCGGGCATGCGCTCGTTCGGGCGACGCCCGCACCCAGCGCCCGTAACCCGCATCGGCCCCCAGGGGCCAATGACAAGGGGCCCCGCCCAGAACAAAAATAATAAAATTATAATTAAAAATAATTAATTAATTAAAATAATTAATTAAGTTAATTAATTAATCATGTTTAATTAATCTAATTAACTAGTTAGTTTAATTAAACCCTAATTAGATTAAACAGTCAATGACGAACGGGACCCCCACGTTAGTTGACCAGTCAACTCCTCTGTTAACTGCTGACATCATGCTGACGTCAGCAAACACTGTTCTGGATAAGGTTGTTTTAAATAATTAAAATAAATCCTAAAATGTTTTAAATCTTTTAAAATTAATATAAAATAAACCGTATCTCGGATCAAAAAACTGTGTACATGAAAGTTGCTGAGAACGACGAGACGAATCCGAATACGCGATCTGTGTACCTGTCAGATGCCTCTAACTATCTGAACATGGAACATTCCCCCTCCGGTCATTTGTCTGACACAGGTCCGGAACCGAGAAAACATTCCCGGTTAAATTTTCCCCCTTCACCTATATCGCGTAGTACTGCGTTAGAACACCCATAGTGCTGCTTATTGCTTGTCATGTATTTGTTTGCTCTCTATTTACTGTTTCTTCCCCCTCTTCTCTCCGGTAGACGCCGAGACCGTTGCTGATGTCCCTGTGATCGACTACGTCGACGACGACCCCCTCCTTGCCAGAGCAACCAGGCAAGCAAACCCCCCTTGAGCATTCCGATATCGCCTATTTCTTTCTCTCTCATGCTTGCATTAGAACTGCTATTGCTTTCTGTATGATCCTACTCTAATGCATAGCCTGTTGTTGTTACCTGCTTTCATACCTTACCTGCTTATCCTAAACTGCTTAGTATAGGTTGGTTAGAGATCCATCAGTGACCCCACCTTGTCCCAGTTGCCTCGCTTTATGTTCGATGACTCGATCAACGTGATCGACGTCCAGGCCCCGGCACCGCACATCACCCCCTAGTTGTACGACTCTGCAGAGTTACCATCGAGTGTCGAGGGTGGAACCTCTTACATCACTCCTGATGAGATCTCTGTAGTGTAGCTATCCAGCCATGGCCATCGAGGGTGATTTCCTTCTTAACTACTTCCGATACGGCTCTGTCGTGCAACCCCTCAAGTGTGAACCTCGAGGGTGGATCCTCTTACGTTCACCTTGATGATTACATCGAGTGGAATTCGCCGGGGGTGATTCCTCAGGTTTTCCCCTTGGTGTTAGACTCACACTTACTATGGTTACTATGACTTTGCACTGAGCCATGTTACTAAAGATGGGTCGCCCCTGAGGGGTACCCGCGCGAGCTTAATAGCGAGTGATGTGGAGTCGGGTTGACCTGGAAGGTGCCCGCGAGATATTTACGAGGCGTGGCCGGGCATTCTTAGCCCTTGCCACAAGACTCGAGACGGGGCGATGGGGTCACATCGATCGTGAGTCTCTGCTCATTATCGTGTGCTCCTAATCCACTACGATTTGGATATTTGATCCGAGGGGTCTCTGGCCTGATAGCACTAACCATCACGTGGGCATAGTATGGGCGTTCTGCGTCGTATGCATCAGCCGAAGCTTAATAGACGTCAGCGACTGAGCGACGCGCGCCAGGTTGGACTGCGTAAGCTCCTGCCTTGTTGAAGGAGGTAGCTAGGTCTGCTCACCGGTCACGTACGCAACATGCAGGAGTTCCTGGGGAGATGGCCCATGACCCCTGGGGGCATAGGTTTAGTCCGGCATGCTAGCCTCTCTATTAAGCCTAGGTCGGGGTGCGGCATATTGTTTGGCCGAGGCCGAGCATGACCCAGGAAAGTGTGTCCGGCCGGAGTTAATCGAGCATGGTGGGTAAGTTGGTGCACCCCTGCAGGGAAGAAACATCTATCGATAGCCTGTCCTACGGTAACGGACACTTGGAGTTGTATCCCGGTCGATACAACTAGAACTGGATACTTGTGATGAGAACTGGATGGTGATGAGAATTGGAATGTGTTGACACTTGGATAGTATGGCTCTGGGATTGCTTTCTCGCAGGGAGTCGAGAAAGGATCTCTGGCCGAGGTTGATAACACTTCTACTACTTTACTTTATGCTACTCTACTCCCTCCTGTTGCTGCAAGATGGTGGTTTCCAGAAGATGCTAGTCCTTGATAGGCTAGGCTTTCACCTTCCCTTCTGGCATTCTGCAGTTTAGTCCACAGATACAACCCATTCCTTTGATACAGATGCATACTTAGTTTAGATCTGATGTAAGTCTTGCGAGTACTTTGGATGAGTACTCACTGTTGCTTTGCTACTTCTTTTTCCCCCATACCCGATTGTTGCGACCAGATGACGGATTCCAGGAGCCAGACGACGCCACTGATGACTACTACTACCCGGAGGATGCCTACTACTACGTGACGGCCGCTGACGACTTGGAGTAGTTAGGAGGCTCCCAGGCAGGAGGCCTTGCCTTTTCGATCAATGTTGCTTTTGTGTTGGCCTTCTTAGGGCAAAACTTGTCTAACTTATGTCTGTACTCAGATATTGTTGCTTCCGCTGACTCTTGTGTATTCGAGCTTATGTATTCGAGCCCTCGAGGCCCCTGGCTTGTAATATAAAGCTTGTATTATTTTTAATTTGTGTCTAGAGTTGTGTTGTGATACCTTCCCGTGAGTCCTTGATCTTGATCGTACACATTTGCGTGTATGATTAGTGTACGATTGAATCGAGGGCGTCACAAGTTGGTATCAGAGCCGACTGCTTGTAGGTATCCCCCTTTCCAACTCCTTGGCCGAAGTCGAGGCTAGTCACTACAAAAACTTTTACTAACATGGCTGTGTGGCTTACGGGCCCACGTCGCCATTGGGTGGTATTAGGATCTTTTATTCCTCATCTATACTCTGGGACTCCGAACTCTCTTCTATTCGGGTTAAAAGGTTTTACTAACTCGAACATTAGGATCTCGTGATCACATCCGCCCGGAGAGCCCCCTTATTTCAGATGATCGCCTGCTGCATCAGAAGATTCCGAAGATACTCTATGATATTCTCTCGAGACTTTGTGCCTGTTGCCCTTGCAATTCCCTACCACCGAAATATCCTTATGGATAACTACACACACTTACCAATCTTACATTCTATCCCATTGATCTTGTTATTACAAGATGCCCTAAACTGCTCTCCTTTTTCCGAGAATCCTTTGAGCTTACCGCCTTGCAGTTCCTTGTCATCTAAATACCCCTACGGATAACTTTGTGCACCTATCGAGTATCCGCTCATCCTCAGTTGATTCTTGTACTTCACAAAAGTCTTCGTAATACCATTCATTCTTGTGAAAATCCTCAACAGCCTATTGGTCTTGAATTTCTTGCTTGCTTACATTGTGGTTAATACCATAAGTCTAGTAATCTTATTGTCAGCCTTTGTCATTATCATTTTGAGTCCGTTGATACAATATGTTGCGAATGCTCGCAATCCTCAATCAGATCCTAGAATTCATCCTTCCGGCTCAGACGTCATTTTAACATGTGCTGAATCTCGATCAATCAAATCGTCATCGATTGTACCTCTAAGGCTATTCTACCTATCCATCCCTTATCAAAGCATTGCTTTTGATCCCTTGTCTTGGAATTCATAATTCCTTTGCAATTGTGCTTTGAGTTAGTCAGTTGTTTTTATAATCTGATCTCCTTGCATTCTTTCTTGCTCTGGTAGAATATTGATGCTCACATCAGATCCCTTGTGGACCACCAGACCCCTTTTTTCGGATTTTATCCGACAACGTACTTCATATTCAATAAGCTTGTGAGCCTTTCCTCGGATACATAATGCTTTTGGTAAATTTTATCATCCGCTTTCTCAAGCATGCTCTACTACCGAGCTTGTGTTATTTATTCTTGGAATTTATGATATAGGTTCCTAAGATGCCCCGATGGGTTGAACCTATGCCTTCCCTAATCTGTGTGAACTCGAAAGTTATGCGGGTTATACTATACTAGCTTTTCGTCAGATAAAATTTCAATACTACAGCTTCATCAAGAGCGAGAAGTAAAATGAAAGGTTATGCATTGTAGAAGTGGGAGTCGACCTTGAACCCCGTGTTCATGCCCATGGGCCCGATGTGGAACTTATCATGAAGCTTCTTGTAATAATATTATTCCCCTTGTTATAACTTCATCTTGTATCTATGCTTGGTCCTTTGCAACTGTGGTTCCGATCATGATTGTTTTTCTTTGATTCCATTTCTCGGACAAGTTAAAGCACGTGTCTTCTACAGATCAATGCATCTCCGCAACCTCTATTTTGATCTTCCTTCGAGTATTGCCCTCCGGTATCTCGAGAATAACAAAGAACTATGTTGCTTCCTATGAGTCTTCATCTGGTATTGCTTCTCGTCGATTTCAGGATTCCCCGGGTTTTGAGTTGTTAGTCACTCGAGAACGCCGATAAGTAAATCGATTCCACACTCCGATTCTATAACTCTAAGTAATTTTTGTTGCTTACGAGTTTAATAATCCTTCAAGTCATTCCTAACCTGATCGGCTATATCATTATCGTGCTAAATTTTAACTGTGCTACCTAGTCCTCTTCCCGGAGCACAATTTTTGATGATGAGCTAAGCCTGCGTCGATCTTCCTCGTCATATCATTTCGCCTTGAACAGCAAGCTTGTTTTCGAGTTTGTGTCATACCCGTGGCTCCAATAACCTTTCGCTTCATCATTCTTTCGACTGGATGCCATCGCCGATCGATTACATCTTCATGAAATCTCTCGACAATTGTGTCGTGCTCGTCAGCATTCTGAGCTCTTCCAGCAAATAAATCGAATTCATGATGATAAATACCACCCTTGACCTTTGATGATTTGAGTTATCATCAACAACTCCCTTGTCTTCTTTCCAACACATGTTTGATCATGTCTTGGTTATACCTTGGACTCCTTGCTATTCCTGCAATTGCTCCTTGAGTATTTCTTGTGATCTTCAACTCCAACCCCTACTTGTAACACCATGTTAATGCTACCTTGAAGCATTATTGAGGTATTCCGCATATAAACAAGAACATTGGAAGCACATTGTCAAATGTTTCTTGATCTATTATCCGAACACCGTTGTACGGGTAATATCATGATTCTTCCCTCACCCCCTTTATCTAAATGCTTTTGAACTTGCTGTCATATCATGTATACCCTGCTCCACTTCCCCCTTCAGAAGGATATACTCCCAATTCTTGTGTGTAAACACATTTTCCTTTCCAATGTTCTGATTAATCTAATGATCACCTTTTCTTTTCCATTGTTTTGTTTAAACTTTCTTCTGGTTTATGAGATCTAAGCAGTAATAGTTCCCTGCTTATGAAAACACCCCGGCGTACAATTTGCTGATAAGACCTTGTTATTATTGCTGTTGACATTCCGCACCGATGGATGAGAACTTTGCCTATTGGTCCGCCTCGTTCAATGAGCAGGAACATAGTTCTCTTCGTCCCTCGCCCTTGGTACCGACGTTGTTTCTGACATAACTGATAGGCTACCCTCTGACATGCCTTGCTATCATGACCGTGCAAGATGTCCTTGCTCCTTCTATTTTAACCCACATGGTGGGCCCATAACCCACAGTTCCACAGGATCGGAACCTGACTCTCATCTATATCCTTTATTCCGAAGTATCATTTCTCTTGGCTTTGTGTGTTGTCACGATCCACCGTCCGAGAGATGATCTATTCCCGATGCTCTGAACCCCCTTCTCACACTGTTCAGATATCGATCGTTTGTCCATTCGCTTGAAATTTCCTATTGTACCTTCATATTTTTCTCTCGTTGTTTTCTTAAGTTTCAACTCGAGAGATGCCTCTATGCCACGTTCACTGTCATAGTCCCCGCATACCTATCTTGTGTTGAGCTTTGTCCTTCTCGAGTCTTTTCCTTACTCCACCTCTTAAATCACGGGACGAGATTTCTTGTAGTGGAGGAGATTTGTAACACCCCCGGTATCATGCTACAGTAATCCCCCTAATAAAGCCTTGTCATCATGCTTTCCGAAGCCAAAATGCCACTTGTCCAAAAAAATCAAGTCCAATTCAATTCAAATTGCAAGCCAATTATTTGCATCTTCAAATGAGCCAGAAAAATAGTTCACACTATGGCAAATATTCTCTAAGTATTTGTCATGATGAAACCTACCTCTATTGGATTCCAAAAATGCTCCTGGAAATTATTTGAGTGGTCCAACAACAATTAAATTGGCCTTTTCAATTTCTAGCAGTTCTTAAACATTTTCAAATGCTCAAAACAAATTTTGTGCAACTTCACAATATTGCAAAGTATTTATTGTGGCATGTGGCACATTTTACAAGAGTCATATGGTGCTCGGAATAATTGCAAAATAGTAAGTTATCCTTTTAATAAAAAATAATAAAAGAAATAAAAATAGGAAAAGAACCCCCCCTCCCGGGGTCCGGCCCAGCAGGCAATTGGGCCAACCCACCTGGCCGGCCCAACCGGCCACCTCACTCCTCCATAACCACTCCTACTCCACGGTCAACCCCCCCCCACCGACACCCACTCCCCCCACTCTCCCTCTCCCCCGATCCAATCGGGATCGGGGCTCACCCGCACGCCGCCGCCGTGCTCCTCCATCGCCTCGCCTCGTCGCCCACCGCTCGTCGCCGTTGCTGCCCGACCCCGTCGCCCTCGGTGCTTGACGCCGCGCCGGCGCCCGCCCGAAGCCACCCGTCACCGCCCGAAGACCACCCCGTCGTCGGACTCCCCATCACCGCGCGCCCGCGTCGTCCCGCACACGGCACGCCCACGACCGCGCCTCGGTGCTCGACGTCGCCTCCGCGCCGCTCGCCTCCCCGTCGCCCGGTCGTCCCCGTCCACCTCCTTGTCCCCCCGCTACCCGAACCCTTGAAGCACCCCTGTGAGCCGCCGCCTCCCCTCCTCACTCCCTCTCTCTCCCGTCGTTGAGCCCCCCTCACCGCGCACATGCCCCGCTCGCAGTCACCGCATCCGCAGCCTCCTCCTCGTGCGCGCTCACCGTGGCCGCCTCCCCCTGCAGCTGCTCGCTGGTCTGCGCCATTGCTCGCGCACGCCCACTCTAGCCCACGCCCCGCTCGTGCCATGGCTGCGCCGCACCTTGCGCCCGCCTACACCGCGTCCCGGCCCCGCCCTCTGCCCTGCAGCCGCTTCCCCGCGCTCGTCGCGCTCGCGCCGCCCTGCCGCTTGACCGCGGTTGCCGCCCTCACCCTCCCAGCCGCGCTGGAGCTCTGCTCCTTCTCCACCCCACGTGTGCCTCGCTTCCTCTCTGGCCCCGCCCTGGCCAGCCGCTCCGCTCAACCCCCCTACCGGGGTCCGGCCCAGCAGGCAATTGGGCCAACCCACCT
>NC_041392.1:447607363-447616056 GCF_002162155.2 Triticum dicoccoides
CTCCCCCAATCCAATCGGGATCGGGGCTCACACGCACGCCGCCGCCGTGCTCCTTCGTCCACTCACCTCGTCGCCCACCGCTCGTGGCCGCTGCTGCCCGACCCCGTCTCCCTCGGTGCTCGACACCGCGCCGGCGCCCGCCTGAAGCCGTCCGTCACCGCCCGAAGATCACCCCGTCGCCAGACTCTCCATCACCGCGCCCCGCGTCATCCCGCACCCGGCGCGCCCACGACCACGCCTCGGTGCTCGACGTTGCCGCCGTCCTGCTCGCCTCCCCATCACCCAGTCGTCCCCGTCCACCTCCTCGTCCCCCCGCTGCCCGAACCCCTGCAGCACCCCTGTGAGCCGCCGCCTCCCCTCCTCACTCCCTCTCTCTCCCGTCGTTGAGCCCCCGCTCACCGCGCACATGCCCCGCTCGCGGTCACCGCATCCGTGGCCTCCTCCCCGTGTGCGCTCACCGTGGCCGCCTCCCCCGCTGCAGCTGCTCGCCGGCCTGCGCCATCGCCCGCGCGCGCCCGCTCTAGCCCACAGCCCGCGCACGCCATGGCTGCGCCGCACCTTGCGCCCGCCTGCACCGCGTCCCGGCCCCGTCCTCTACCCTGCAGCCGCTTCCCCGCGCTCGTCGCGCTCGCGCCGCCCTGCCGCTTGACCGCGGTTGCCGCCCTCACCCTCCAGGCCGCGCTGGAGCTCTGCTCCTTCTCCACCCCGCGCGTGCCTCGCTTCCCCTCTCGCCCCGCCCTGGCCAGCCGCTCCGCTCGACCCCCTACCGCGCGCGTCCCTCCCTGGTCGCTTGACTGTAGGTCGCCACTCGTCGCCTAGTCGCGCGCCCTGCCGCCCCTGCACCACGTCCGACCTCCTCCCGCGTCGCCGTTGCTCGCATCAGGCGGCCGGCCTCGCCGTGGCCGCGGCTCCCACGCCCGCTAGCCGCGTCGTGCACCTAGCGCCCCTCGGGCATGCGCTCATTCGGGCGACGCCCGCACCCAGCGCCCCGTAACCCGCATCGGCCCCCAGGGGCCAATGACAAGGGGGCCCCGCCCAGAACGAAAATAAAAAATTATAATTAAAAATAAATAAATAAATAAATAAATAAAGTTAATTAATTAATCATGTGTAATTAAATCTAATTAACTAGTTAGTTTAATTGAACCCTAATTAGATTAAACAGTCAATGACGAATGGGACCCACACGTCAGTTGACCAGTCAACTCCTCTGTTGACTGCTGACGTCATGCTGACGTCAGCAAACACTGTTCTGGATAAGGTTGTTTTAAATAATTAAAATAAATCCTTAAAATGTTTTAAATTTTTTAAAATTAATATAAAATAAACCGTAGCTCGGATCAAAAAACTTTGTACCTGAAAGTTGCTCAGAACGACAAGACGAGTCTGAATACGCGATCCGTTTAGCTGTCAGATGCCTCTAACTATCTGAACATGGAACATTCCCCCTCCGGTCATCTGTCTGACACAGGTCCGGAATCGGGAAAACATTCCCGGTTAAATTTTCCCCCTTCACCTATATCACATAGTACTGCGTTAGAACACCCATAGTGCTGCTTATTGCTTGTCATATATCTGTTTGCTCTCTATTTACTGTTTCTTCCCCCTCTTCTCTCCGGTAGACCCCGAGACCGTTGCTAATGTCCCTGTGATCGACTACGTCGATGACGACCCCCTCCTTGCCAAAGCAACCAGGCAAGCAAACCCCCCCTTGAGCATTCCGATATCGCCTATTTCTTTCCCTCTCATGCTTGCATTAGAACTGCTACTGTTTTCTGTATGATCCTACTATGATGCATAGCCTGTTGTTGTTACCTGCTTTCATACCTTACCTGCTTATCCTAAACTGCTTAGTATAGGTTGGTTAGAGATCCATCAGGGACCCCACCTTGTCCCAGTTGCCTCGCTTTATGTTCGATGACTCGATCAACGTGATCGACGTCCAGGCCCCGGCACCGCACATCACCCCCTAGTTGTACGACTCTGCAGAGTTACCATTGAGTGCCGAGGGTGGAACCTCTTACATCACTCCTGATGAGATCTCTGTAGTGTAGCTATCCAGCCATGGTCATCGAGGGTGATTTCCTTCTTAACTACTTCCGATACGGCTCTGTCGTGCAACCCCTCAAGTGTGAACCTCGAGGGTGGATCCTCTTATGTTCACCTTGATGATTACATCGAGTGGAATTCACCGGGGGTGATTCCTCAGGTTTTCCCCTTGGTGTTAGACTCACAATTACTATGGTTACTATGACTTTGCATTGAGCCATGTTACTAAAGACGGGTCGGCCCTGAGGGGTACGCGCGCGAGCTTAATAGCGAGTGATGTGGAGTCGGGTTGACCTGGAAGGTGCCCGCGAGATACTTACGAGGCATGGCCGGGTATTCTTAGCCCTTGCTGCAAGTACTCGAGACGGGGCGACGGGGTCACATGGATCGTGAGTCTCTGCTCGTTACCGCGTGCTCCTAATCCACTACGATTTGGATATTTGATCTGAAGGGCCTCTGACCTGATAGCACTAACCATCACGTGGGCATAGTATGGGCGTTCTGTGTCGTATGCATCAACCGAAGCTTAATAGATGTTAGTGGCTGAGCGGTGCGCGCCGGGTTGGACTACATAAGCTCCTGCCTTGTTGAAGGAGGTAGCTAGGTCTGCTCACCGGCCGCGTACACAACGTGCAGGAGTTCCTGGGGAGATGGCCCATGACCCCTGGGGGCATAGGTTTAGTCCGGCGTGCTGGCCTCTCTATTAAGTCCAGGTCGGGTTACGGCGTATTGTTTGGCCGAGGTCGGGCATGACCCAGGAAAGTGTGTCCGGCCGAAGTTAATCGAGTGTGGTCGGTAAGTTGGTGCACCCCTGTAGGGAAGAAAGCATCTATCGATAGCCTATACTACGGTAACAAACACTTGGAGTTGTATCCCGATCGATACAACTAGAACTGGATACTTGTGATGAGAACTGGATGGTGATGAGAATTGGAATGTGTTGACACTTGGATAGTATGGCTCTGGGATTGCTTTCTCGCAGGGAGTCGAGAAAGGATCTCTGGCCGAGGTTGATAACACTTCTACTACCTTACTTTATGCTACTCTACTCCCTCCTGTTGCTGCAAGATGGTGGTTTCCAGAAGATGCTAGTCTTCGATAGGCTAGGCTTTCACCTTCCCTTCTGGCATTCTGCAGTTTAGTCCACAGATACAACCCATTCCTTTGATACAGATGCATACTTAGTTTAGATCTGATGTAAGTCTTGCGAGTACTTTGGATGAGTACTCATGGTTGCTTTGCTACTTCTTTTTCCCCCATACCCGATTGTTGCGACCAGATGACGGATCCCAGGAGCCAGACGACGCCACTGATGACTACTACTACCCGGAGGATGCCTACTACTACGTGACGGCCGCTGATGACTTGGAGTAGTTAGGAGGCTCCCAGGCAGGAGGCCTTGCCTTTTCGATCAATGTTGCTTTTGTGCTAGCCTTCTTAGGGCAAAACTTGTCTAACTTATGTATGTACTCAGATATTGTTGCTTCTGCTGACTCTTGTGTATTCGAGCTTATGTATTCGAGCCCTCGAGGCCCCTGGCTTGTAATATAAAGTTTGTACTATTTTTAATTTGTGTCTAGAGTTGTGTTGTGATACCTTCCCGTGAGTCCTTGATCTTGATCGTACACATTTGCGTGTATGATTAGTGTACGATTGAATCGAGGGCGTCACAGGTGGAAAAGTGGTTTTGTGGCTCCCCTGGAAGTTTTTAGGGTATTTTAGAATACATATAGGAGGAAGATCTATGTCAGGGGGTCACCGAGGGGCCCATAAGGTCGGGGGGCACGCCCTCCACCCTTGTGGCCGCCTCGTGGCTCTTCTGACTTGCACTCCAAGTCTCGTGGGTGTCTTCTGGTCCAAGAAAAAATCATCGCGAAAGTTTTATTCCATTTGGACTCCGTTTGGTATTCCTTTTCTGCGAAACTCTAAAACAAGGAAAAAACAGGAACTCGCACTGGGCTCTAGGTTAATAGGTTAGTCCCAAAAATCATATAAAATAGCATATTAATGCATATAAAACATCCAAAACATATAGTATAATAGCATCGAACAATCAAAAAAAGTAGATACGTTGGAGACGTATCACTATGACACGATATTCCTGGGTGCCATGCAGGCCCCACATTGGTGCCTCATGTGGAAGACATGGACACCATTGCATATAAAGATCTTCACCTGGCCCGCTCTCCAAAATAGGTGCTGGAATGCGAGCCGCCTGGCCCGTGGGCCTTCCTAGGCCGACCAGTGCATCCTTTGCAACTAGGAGACTGAGGACATGCAACACATCTTCGTTGGGTGGTCCTTCTCCCGCCAGGTGTGGCATGAGATCCTATGCTGGTGTCGTTCCACGACAAACCTTCCTTGTCTAGAGCTGACTTTCCAAACTAGTTGGTGATCTCCCGCGACCATGCCCCCCGACCTTGCATAAGGGCCCTCCTCTCTTATGTTGTGTGCTTGGTGGCTCTAAAAGCATTGCAATGGATGCGTCTTTGATGGTCCGACGTCCTCTGTTGCTCACCTAGTCCATACCATCCACGAGGAGGCTACACTACGGGCTAGAGTTGGAGCCAAAGGGCTTTACCAACTGTTACCCGAGAGGTAGGGCTTATAGTTGCTGGTGAAAGATCGTGGATGTCGCCTAGAGGGGGTGAATAGGTGCTTTAAAATAATTACAGTTTAGGCTTGAACAAATGGGGAATAAAACTAGTGGTTAATTTGTCAAGCACAAAACCTAAAATGACTAGGATCACCTATATGTGCACCAACAACTTATGCTAAGCAAGATAAACAACTAGGTGATAGCAAGATATATGACAAGAAACGATATGACTATCACAAAGTAAAGTGCATAAGTAAAGGGCTCGGGTAAGAGATAACTGAGGCACGTGGAGACGAAGATATATCCCGAAGTTCACACCCTTGCGGATGCTAATCTCCGTTTGGAGCGGCGTGGAGGCACAATGCTCCCCAAGAAGCCACTAGGGCCACCGTAATCTCCTCACACCCTCACACAATGCAAGATGTCGTGATTCCACTAAGGGACCCTTGAGGATGGTCACCGAACCCGTACAAATGGCAACCCTTGGGGGCGGTTACCAAACCCGTACACTTTGGCAACCCTTGGGGGCAGTCACCGGTACCCGTCAAATTGCTCGGGGTGATCTCCACAACCTAATTGGAGACCCCGATGCTTGCCAGGAGCTTTACAGCACAATGATTGAGCTCCGAACACCACCAACCGTCTAGGGCACCCAAGCACCCAAGAGTAACAAGCTCAAGGGTACCAAGCACCCAAGAGCAATAAGCTTCTCAACTTGTAACTTACACGTATCACCGTGGAGAACTCAAACCTATGCACCAAATGCAATGGCAAGGGCACACAGAGTACCCAAGTCATTCTCTCCCAAATCCCACCAAAGCAACTAATGCTAGGGAGGGAAATGAGAGGAAGAACAAGAAGGAGAACACCAAGAACTCCAAGATCTAGATCCAAGGGGTTCCCCTCACATAGAGGAGAAACTAATTGGTGGAAATGTGGATCTAGATCTCCTCTCTCTTTTCCCCCAGAAACTAGCAAGAATCCATGGAGGGATTGAGAGATATCAAGCTCGAAGAAGGTCAACAATGGGGAAGAACACAAGCTCAAAGGATAAGGTTCATTGGGGAAGAAGACCCCCTTTTATAGGAGGGGAAAAATCCAACTGTTATGCTCACAGCCCGCACAGAGCGGTACCGCTCGACCTCACGGTACTACCGCTAGGGGTAGCAGTACTACCTCAAAGGGTAGCGGTACTACTGCTTGCGAGCGGTACTAAAAAAATACATCCGTGCCTAGCACCGCTGGACTTATGACGAGTTTTTGGTCCGGAGCGAAAGTAACCACTGAAGTAGCCGCGGTAGTAAAAATTACATCCCCTCCAAGTGGTAGTACCGCTCCCATGAGCGGTAGTACCGCTGCAGCCTTTTTAAGGACACCAAAACTGACACAACTTCTACAAACGAAATCTGAATTGAACGAAACCAAGTTTGTTGGAAAGCTAGAGACAAGGGCTGACACAAACTTAATACAAATAACAATAAGAAGGAAATAAGAAAAGGCCCATAAGAAAATGATGAGAACCCTTCCTCAAAAAAGACCGGTAAAACCTCCAACACCGAAAACACAATAGAAGAAGCATGTGAACTCCGTTTTCGATGAACTCGAGCTTGTAAAGAAGATGACCATAAGCTCCAAATCTCACAAGGAGAAAACCAAACAAGAATCAAGAAAGATGATGCAAGAATGCAATGGTTTGAGCTCTCTACGAACGATACGATCAAGCTACTCACTTGAGAGCCCCCCTTGATAGTATGGCAATCGATCCTATAACCCGGTCTTCAAGCTACCACCATGAGACCGGTAAAATAGAGAACCTATCAAGGGCAAACCTTTGCCTTGCACATAGTCCACTTGAGCTAGATGATGACGATCTTGACTCCCTCAAGTTGGACAACCTTTCTTGATTGCGTTGGCTCGATGAAGACTAGATGTTTGCTCCCGCATACTCTACTATGGGTGAGCCGCTCTTTGGCACATCTTCACAAGTCCATTGACACTACAATGGTAGGCAAGCTTCAAGGGTGATCTCTTTGTGATGCTCCACTTGAACTTGCACACCGCAACCTAACCCCACAAAGAACTCTCACGAATACTATGGGTTAGTACGCAAAGCGTAATGTACAATGCTTACCATACTATGGGATCACTTGATCCCTCGATACATCTTGTACGCTTTGTGTGTTGATGAACTTGATTCACTCTTGACTTAGTCTTGATCAACCTTGAATCTTTCCAACTCTTTTCATTTGGATGATGTCTTGAAGGTAGACATGAATGATCATACACTCTTGTTCTTCAAGACATGCTTGCAATAAGCTCAACACTCACATGACCAATCTTTGGATAATTCCTTAATAGCACCTTGGTCAACTCATAAACTCCTTGGATGATGTCTTTGGATAATTCACTCTTGACTTAGTCTTGATCAACCTTGAATCTTTCCAACTCTTTTCATTTGGATGATATCTTGAAGATAGACATGAATGACACACTCTTCTTCTTCAAGACGTGCTTGCAATAAGCTCAACACTCACATGGCCAATCTTTGGATAATTCCTTAATAGCACCTTGGTCAACTCATAAACTCCTTGAAACTAACACATGGACTTCAAGAAAAGCCTATGGACAAATCCTTCAAATATAACTCAATGCAATCATTAGCCCATAGAGAATGTCATCAATTACCAAAACCACACATGGAGGCACCGCATGTCCTTTCAGTTGGCCGAGCAACCCTTTTCTTGTTCGCCTCAAGCGCTCGCTACCACACCAGAGTGTGTACGTGGCTTTGTCGCTCTCTACCGGTCGATGAAATGATATGTGATCTTATAAATTTGCTAAAAAAAGAAAAGAAAACAAAAGAGTGTACTTAGCAAACCCACATATGGGAGAAAACCCACAAAAACTTTTCTGGAGGAGTTTTGGGATAATCTTTGCAAAGGGTGCCCACTTGACTTTCGCAAAAGTTGCATCCTGCACTCGCCGAGTAGAAAAAAAACTACATTTCAAACATCAGAACTCCAAGGTTTGCCAAATGATGCATTGAGGAAAAAAGAAGTTATGTATTTTTCTTGAAATTTTTGCATATTTTTGGTATGAAACGGTGAAGCAAGGTTGTTTGTAAACTTTCTTTTAAACGAGAATCGGATCAAGGTAAAACCTATGGCCATGAGCAGCACATGCGTCGCGTGTGCATGAATGCAAAGCTCGAAACCAACCGATCAATCGATACGCATTACATGCACGCACTAGAGGCGCATGAGCTGCAGTTACTGCCAGCACTAGTACGCGAGCCAACGGGAACCCCGTGACGCGACGTCCACGTCGGCCAAATGTGGGCCCGCGACGCCATCCACGTCGGCACCCTCCCTCCCTCCATCCGTTTCAAAAAATTTCTTCCGTTCTCCGGTTGGCGTATATAACAGGCCGTTCGTTCCGCTTCCCTCCTCTCGCTGGCTCCGAGGAATTCTTCTTGCGGATGCGATCGCCGGCGAACTGATCCGTCTCGGAGGCGAGGGCTTCTCTGCTGTGCTCGACGCCGGGTTGTTCCCTTTCCCGGAATCGGGGAGAGTTTTTCTATCGGGGGTGTCTGGCTTTCCGGCGAACGCACCACAGGTGTTCGACGGAATTCCGACATGCCGAGCGGGGGTAGGCGGCTGCCGCCGTGGACGTCCCCGAGGGGCGCGGCGGAGGCGGTACCGCAGAGGTGGAGCCCCTGCACCCCCGCCGGTTCCGGGAACCACGTCACTCCGCCCTTGAGCGCCGGCTGCTGCTCCTACCGCGTCACCCCGCCGGTGAGCGGGGGAGGGTGTTCCCGGCCACCGAGGGCGCCGCCGGCGGTCGACTCCCCGTACTTGCGGGCGAAGCAAGAGCAGGTAATACGATCGAGCACCACCATCAGGTGCAATTTCTTCCCCTTCAGGGTCCAAAATTGAGCGCTATATCTATCTGGTTCTGGCCATTACCAATCGGGCTGGCTAAATGGATGCAATTCTTCAGGATAACTGCGGAACTGAAATTTAGGAGGGAACTTGATTTTCTCCTA
>NC_041392.1:447616436-447700627 GCF_002162155.2 Triticum dicoccoides
AGTGCCCAGTGTACTAGTGATAACAGTTAGTGCTAGCTTCCTTGACTTGCACAGTTGCATCATGCAAAGCTCAAGCGCCACCAGGCTGCCTCAATTGTTAACACTACAGCGCTCTTTTGTGAAAACTCATTGGCATCCATTTTCCTGGGGCCAAATGTCAATAAATATGCATCATGGGCCTGAGTCAATTCATTCAATTTTGTCTTCAATGAACCTATCATTGTTCTTTTAGTTGCATCGTAATGCTATTCTGTAATAACTGCAGCTTGCTGAATCTCGTGAGATGCTAAATTCACCAAATCCTCGAGTAGTATAGTGGAGAGAAGGATGCACTAGCTTTGAAGCTTAGTATTTTTCCAATGAAAAACCATTATATGGCTGTTTCACACCATCTTCAGTTGTATCAGGATATCTGTTAACTGCATAACAAAGAGAAATATGAAAGTAGACTCCCTGGCATAAATAACAATTTTGGAAAAAAAATGACATTAGCCTAAAGTGGCACGAAAGTTTTGCCCTTCTACATATGTCTAGGTGAGTAGGTGTTCTGTTACCGGAAGTTTGTTGTATTAAAATATTATATCGAAACGGTTTGGCAAGATGTGATGGTGTACTGCACTATGTTTGTGTCTCACTAGTAGCTGTAACAGGTGCTCATTCTGCCTGATGCTCTGAAATGCTTCTGTGCATTACCTGCTTTTCCACAGTGTATTTTTTATTTTATCTGTGGCACTTGCAGACTTTTGAATCAATCAAGATGCATTTACAATCTTGATCTTAAAGCTTTTGTAAGATAAGCTTGTGTTTCTCTTTGTTTCCTCACTTTGCTTCTGTTATTCCAGTTAATTGAAAAGGATCCAAACAAGGCAGTTCCATTGTTCTGGGCAGCTATTAACAGTGGTGAACGAATTGAGAGTGCACTGAAGGATATGGCTACTGTACTAAAACAAGCAAATCGGGCTGAAGAAGCCATCGAAGCGATAAGATCCTCCCGTCACCGTTGTCCAAATGAAGCTCAGGAGTCTCTTGACAATATTCTTCTTGACCTATACAAGGTATCTCTGTCCTGTAAATTTACGTATATAAGCTAAACGTTTCTTCTGAAGCCCACTTTTGACGTTTGATTATACTAGTAGATCCTGAACAGATTAATATATTGCAAACCCATCGAAAAAGTCATCAGCTAATAATAAACCCATACCGCATTTGTGTATGAATAGTTAGCCTAGTATTGATAAAAATCTTGTCTGTGTTGAACCAGAAATGCGGTAGGACAAAAGAACAGATTGAAATGCTGACAGTGAAGCTGAGAATGGTTGATGAGGATCTAGCTTCTGGCCGGTGGAAAGCGAAGCTGTCTAAATCTCATGGAAGAGTAGTCTATCTCTCTCTGAGGGATGAAAAGGCAAGGTAATAAAAGTCTTCCGTACATCTTCATTTGTCCCGCAAATGCCATTCTAAGGCTCTGCTTTGTCATGAAGGTTATTGGGTAACCTCGCCTGGGCCTATATGCAGTCTGAAAACTATGAGGAGGCTGAAATGCTCTACAGGTATATCTATGTTGGTGATGGACTTATTAAGCTGATGTGGATTTCGTTAGACATGATCGTATTCTCTTGAAATTCTCAATCCTTTTTTTGGTGCTATTTGTAAGAATAATATTATTGCACCATTGTACTCCCTTCGTTCAAATATATGCACACCCTCGAATTTTGAACCTAAATTTGGCCATGAATTTTACTAAAAAAGTTATGAATTATATGCCACAAAAATTATATCATTGGGTTCGTATTTGAAAGAGGTTTCCAATGGTGTAACTCTTACGGTATACAACTCATATTTTGTTAGTCAAATTTAGGCTTGAAATTTGAGGGGACCTTTTATATTTGACAGAGGGAGTAGTTTGTCAGTCCGCATCAAGGATGCAGAAATGACTGTTCTCAGCACTGATAAATGCTGATATTAGTAGAAGTGGACCCTGTTTTTTCTGTCATAACCTCATGCATCATTTCCAGTAAAGCTCGTTCAACTAAATCCAGCTGCTACTGACTTGGCGTTTGACACTTGCAGGCAAGCTCTTGCTATGGAAGCTGATTATAACAAAGAGTGTAATTTAGCCATCTGCTTGATGAAGATGGGAAAGGTAGCTGAAGCTAAATACCTTCTCCAACCTATACCTTACAACTGCAAAGATGAAAACCATTTGAGATCTTTTGCACGGGCTACTGAAATGCTTAGGGAACTTGAGTCACAAACACTCCCTTCTCCCGTAACTCAGATGAAGTCTAAAGATTCACAGATTTTACTTGCTGCTGATGCGGAGAGTCTTGAATATCTACATCCACAAATATTCTCTAGCTCTTCAACTCAACTGAATTATGAAGAACTGCAGGCTTCAGTTTCGGTGGATACAGAGAAGCATGGGGATTGCAACTCACAAGTGCTTCCATCTCCGGTAACTCAGTTGAAGCATAAAGGACCACAAATTATGGCTGCTAGTGATGGAGAGAAGAATGGACAAAGTCTGCAGGAGTA
Organism: Triticum dicoccoides; assembly: GCF_002162155.2. Taxonomy (NCBI): domain Eukaryota; kingdom Viridiplantae; phylum Streptophyta; class Magnoliopsida; order Poales; family Poaceae; genus Triticum; species Triticum dicoccoides. Next base: position 447,618,972 of record NC_041392.1, read on the forward strand.
CGAATATCTTTCAAGACTGTTCAATGATGCTGCCACACCACAGTCTCAACTTGAGAAACTACGAAAGCGGCTGGTAAGAAAGGACAGACCAAATATCAGCACACAGGATCAAGTTCAAACTCCTAGCTCAGCTGAATGCCTACCAAAACCTAATGGTGCCATGGATGCTAGTGAGAACCCTGTGCAAGAGGGGAAGGGTTTGGTTGATGGTGGTAGAAAAGCGTGGGCTGACATGGTGGAGGAGGAACAACAGCTGGGCAGTGGCAAGAACACTAGCGCGCAAGGTGAGAGCAGCAAGGATGCAAGTGAGCAGAGGGACAAAACATCATCATCTTCTCAAGGAAGCAGCAGCCTCAAAACCCCGGTCGCGGGTGTTCCGGGACAAAGTTCAGCTGCAGGTTCATGGAGATGTAACGACTCCAGAACGTCGACAGATGAGAACGTGAACCGGAATTTTGCTAGGACAGCTCCAGCGTGGAAGCAGCAGAAGGTTCAAGATCACAGCAATCGAGTCTGCCAAATGCTCAACACGATGCATCTCAATGAGAAAGCTCAAGGCACCAAGCAAACACCATCGAGAAGCAGTGCACTTTTCCACAGTCATGCACCATTCGGTGACAATGGACACTCTCAGGGTGCCAATCACACCGAGGCCACTAACCGGTGGCCGAAGAACGCGGCGAGCACAAGACCGTGGAGGCCACAGAACCGCTTGCGGGTCTTCCAGGAAATCACAAATGAGATGAAGCAAAACGTTGCATAGCTACATCTTTATTCTTCACTCACCGTTGATGTAAGTTCTTACTAGTAAGTAGTTGTTGTTTCCCACCAGAGATGGGAAGAGCACTAGCATTGTAGTGAGCAAATCAATGCAACAATCATGTAGAGCTAAGGAACTGGCCGAATATCCATCACTGGTCCAAAATATTATTAACAAGTCCATGAATCGCACTTTCTTCAAATCCAAGTAGACAGTATCTTTTTAGCTGCTCATATATTTTTCCTTTGTCACCCCAAGTAATAATTTAACCTGTAAAAGAGGGTAAGTAAAACCCTACTACTAGTACGATTTTTCCTTTTGCAGTGTTTCACCGCTGCTTACCATGCATATACTACTAACACTAGCGTCCTTGTACCTTTTGGCACTACTGTTTAGATGTTACTGCGTGGCTCATTTGCGGAGCACATGTGGTTTCTCGTGCTGCATGGCTAGACATCTCCTGCAAGATCTGAGCCTTTGCAGAGACAAGCAATGGCAAATGCATGCAGTTCACTGACTGAGCTACCATGCACCTGCATCGATCTGCATAGTGCTTGCCATCTATGGCATTTTCTACCTTGTCCACATACTGGAGTCAGGTGGATTCCTCCCACTGCATCCACTGAGGGTGCTAACATGGCTGTGCCCTGCCTCTCGGCAGCAATGGCAGCCTTGAGCCCTTCACCTCATCCTGACCAGCATGCCGAGACGGTCGACGCCGCCAGCTAAGCCGAAGGTGGCGCGATATGCCTGCCTCCGTCGGCATTGTTCCGTTGCGTGCTTCAACTAATTCAGCCAAAAATAAATATTAAATAAACTAACCTGCCGGCCGAGGTTGTCGATGCCACCAGCTAGCCCTAATGTGTCGCGCGACGTCCCGGTCACACTATTTCGCTCAATGCAACATGTCCGCCCACAAAAATTAAACTTGCCTCTAGGCCGAGGTGGTCGATGCCGCTAGCTAATTAAGCGGATCCTTGTGACACTGTTAAGAGCAACTCCAACGGGCCAACCCAAACGGACGGCGCATTTGTCCGCATTTTGTCCGTTTGGGTCAGCCGCTCGCCCGGCGTCCGTCCAGTTTGCATTCGGGTCGGTAGTGCGCCCAACGCGCCGACCCATTTTATGTCCACGCACAATTTTAAAAAAAGGCTTGCGGCCACAGACCATGCCAGCGGCCATAGATCATGCTGGCACCATGCCAGTGCTGGCATACATTGCCGGCTTAAAAAAATATCACCACACTGGCGCACTCGCCAGCAGCCTTGAGCCCTTCACCTCATCCTGACCAGCATGCCGAGACGGTCGACGCCGCCAGCTAAGCTGAAGGGGCGCGGTATGTCTGTCTCCGTCGGCATTGTTCCGTTGCGTGCTCCAACCAATTCATTCAAAAATAAATATTAAATAAACTAACCTGCCGGCCCAGGTTGTCGATGCCGCCAGCTAGCCCTAATGTGGGGCAACGTGCCGATCACACTATTTCGTTCAATGCAACATGCCCGCCCACAAAAATTAAACTTGCCTCTAGGCCGAGGTGGTCGATGCCGCCAGCTAATTAAGCGGATCCTTGTGACACTGTTAATGTCGCATGTGTGTGTGTGCGCGCGCGCATTGTCATCCATTACAGTAGTGTTTATTGTGTACTCCCTCCGTCCGGAAAAACTTGTCTCTCAAATGGATGTATCTAGCATCAAGTTAGTGTTAGATACATCCATTTAAGAGACAAACTTGGAACAATTTTTTTTGGACGGAAGGAGTATGTGGTATTATGGTTTGTACATATGCTGAGGTAAAGGTCCTGAGTATGCAGTAGCAACAGTCAAGTCAGCTAGCCGACCATGACCTGCATCACCTGCCGATGACTATTTCAGGCGAGTACTATATGGGGAAACTGTTCATTGTTCGTTCAAGTCGATCAATCATTGGAGTCATGGAGGGAGAAATGGATTTCACGTGTCTACGGCGATTACTCAACACGTCCGAAATAATGAAACTTGTTAGTTTTTTATTCCGATAGTGGTTTATGGCGGTTTCTTTAATGGAAATGCATGTGAAGAAATATTTTTTTCCAAAGATGGACTGAAATAATTATCAAACTTGATATAGCAACCGCTAGTTTTTAGATCTTTTTTACAGTATACTAGTATTTTTTTGTGTGCAGGGATACAGTATACTAGTACTACACATAAGAAGATCCACCAGTACCCCCTCCATTCTAAGGACATCTCCAGCCGTTGGCCCCACCAGGACGTATAAAAATCGCCCTCTGGGGCGAGCCGGCGATACACTCGGCGCTGGGGGCGGTTTTGCGCCCAGTCGTCGCCCCCAGCTCGCCCCCAGGCGTCGAAATTGGTCCACTTTGCAGCCCAATTTCAGCGAATAAAGGGCCCATATGGGCGAGAATAGGCCCATATTCGGTGTGGTTTCGCCGTGTCTCGGCGTTCAATTATTAACACAATTATTTCTTATCACATATTTCATCACAGAAAAATCAAATACTTCAACAAAATAGTACAACAACAAATAGTTCAATACAAATTATATAGTTCAACAAATAAAAACTCGTATTTCATCACACGGCGTCCCCTTGAGCCTCCATAGGTGCTCAATCAGATCTTTCTGCAGTTGATGATGCACCTGTGGGTCTCGGATCTCCTGACGCATACTGAGATAGGCAGTCCAAGTTGCCGGTAGCTGGTGATCAACTTCGGCTAGAGGACCCTGCCTGTAGTATGGTTCAGTGTCAAACACTGGGTCTTCTTGCTCGCTCTCGATGATCATGTTGTGCAAGATGACACAGCAAGTCATAATCTCCCACATTTGATCTTTGGACCAGGTCTGAGCGGGGTACCGAACAACAGCAAATCGAGATTGGAGCACACCAAATGCCTGCTCGACATCCTTCCTGCAAGCCTCCTGAAGCTTCGCAAACCAGGCGTTCTTGCCTCCTGCCACAGGGTTTGAGATCGTCTTCACAAATGTCGACCATCTTGGATAGATGCCGTCAGCTAGATAGTACCCCTTGTTGTATTGGTGCCCATTGATCTCGAAGTTCACCGGAGGAGAATGGCCCTCAACGAGCTTGGCAAAAACAGGAGAGCACTGCAGCACGTTGATGTCATTGTGAGTTCCTGGCATACCAAAGAAGGAGTGCCAAATCCAGAGGTCCTGTGTGGCTACCGCCTCAAGCACCACACTGCAACCGCCTTTGGCGCCTTTGTACATCCCCTGCCAACCAAATGGGCAGTTCTTCCATTTCTAATGCATGCAAGTCGATGCTTCCAAGCATCCCAGGAAATCCTCTTGCTGCATTCCGGGCTAGGATCCGAGCAGTTCTTCCGCATTGGGTGTTCTCAAGTATTGTGGCCCAAACACTGCCACCACTGCCCGACATAACTTGTAGAAACACTCTATACTGGTGGACTCGGCCATGTTCCCATAGTCATCGAGTGAATCACTGGGAGCTCCATATGCAAGCATCCTCATCGCTGTCGTGCACTTCTGGATGGAGGTGAATCCAAGAGCGCCAGTGCAATCCATCTTGCACTTGAAGTAGTTGTCGAACTCCCGGATGGAATTCACAATCCTGAGGAAGAGCTTTCGACTCATTCGATAACGGCGCCGAAATGTTCTCTCGTCATGAAGTGGAGCATCGGTGAATGGCTATCTACCGGAGTAGGGCGGCGACTGCTGCTATTTTCCGGCGGGGAATGGCTATCTACCGGAGTAGGGCGGCGGCCGTCGCCGGGATATAGCTAGTGGTGGCCGAGGGCGCGGGGGGTGCGAGGCGAGTCGGGGGAAGAAAACCTTGACTTTTCCCCTATCGGTGTGGGCCAGGCATGCTTTTCCCTAGCGTCGGAGCCCCCAACTGCTCCCCAGCACGCCGGGTTCGGCCTGTGACCGCCGGGCGGAAAAAAGGTCCGAACCGGCGATTTTCGGCGTCCTGGAGGCGTGACTGGGCCGTTTTTTCGGCGCCGGCGCCGAAAAAGTGGCCTGGGGGGGCCTGTTGGGGGCGCGGCTGAAAATGCCCTAAGGTAACTATTTGCACTGGTCATACTAAACATAAACAATGAATAAGTAGGTTGTCATCAAAAGTACTTTATTTTCCTCTTTTTTTGGTGCTAACATGAGCTACAGAAAAAGTGGTCAAATGTATCATGTCTTGGAACCTGCGCCACCATAAAAAGGAAGAAAGTATGGCCTACGCTGCTACTCTATTGATAAAGTTCTCAATTTGAGAGAGAAAGCACCATAAAGATCAATTAGTGTCTGGAAGTAAAGGACAGAAGTAGTACTACCGATGAAAATACTAATGTGATTCATGCCTGATTACAATCAAGTTAATGATCAAATTCTCAGTCTCATTTTTTCCCTTTGGAATGTGCAGAAGGCTGTTTTGTGTCTTTCTGCAACTAGGGCAGAAACTGTCTTGTACAATGAAAATAAAATGAGAAATTACGTGGGTAGAAGTGTGAACGACTTGAAATCTATACATATATTTCTTTCGAAACGGAAAATCTATATACATATATGGAACATCTGGTCATCTTGTAGCTCTTCAAACTAGGTTGGGCTCAACTTCTGGAAGGCACTGCTTCTCGAAGACCTGAAATGGGCACTGCTTCCCGAAGACCTGAAATTGTCTGCAGATTCTCCCACTTTTGCCGGCTATCAAAGTGAGAGTTAATCATAACTGGGGCAAATTTAACCCTGAAAATATAACTTGATGCTAAGTTAAGATGTCATCCAGAAGACTTGAGGAAGCTAGGGAAACACTAATTTACTTGCTTGCTCATATATACTCCACGATTTGCATTGTCCAAACATATATACGAAATCATCATTTTCATTACTAGCATGCACGCGTATGGTTGTTGAACAAATAATAATTAACCGTATTGACATATACATTAATATAAAATAACATGTATAGCTGACACATTGAAGAAAACCAGTTAAAATTTGATTGATTTCTTTTCCATGCTGATACTATGTATATCGAGAGCAGATCACTGGGGGGATACTATATAGTATTAACTATGAACATCATCAAGCGCCATGGAGAGAAAACTGATAGCTTAAAAGAGAAGATAAACAACGATGAAACTAACTAGGAGACGAGAGGGAGAGGGTTCGATATGCTTGGATCCGTGCACGCCATCCATCGCAGGCAACCTTATTGCAAAAGATGTTGCTCTGGATGAGTGGCATACAGGGAGCCAGGCACATCATATCATATCCCAGCAGTTAAGCTAGCTTCATCACCTTTGCAATGTTGCCATTGCTATCACATTCTCGAGGAACCGAGCTAGCAGTAGCTAGTAGCTAGTACACGGAGACTTCATTCATGCTCCATTTCCCTTTGAAAGATATGGCGATTGGTGATGCATGTGCTGTCACTAGCTTAGATGAGATGCATGATATATTGTATGAGAAATGCATGCGTATGTGTGGACTGCAAAGTGGGAGTGGGGAAGATAGCTGATGGGGAACACATCATGCGGTGAAGGGAGGGGTGCCATACATATAGGCCTCGGCCGTGTGTGCTGGGTCGTCGTTGGTAGGAGGATTCCTGGATATGGATTTTTTTTCCTGGATATGGATGTGTGTGTGTGTGTGTGTGTGTGTGTGTGTGTGTGTGTGTGTGGCGTGGGGCAATGGGGTGAACGAGTTAATGCATGTCACATGGAATTTGAAAATAAGTTGCTATGATGCACCACATAGTTATACGCTGATGTGTCATTTCTACCATATTTCCCTATTTATGTTTTTTATGTTATATATTTACAACACCCGTTGTTGAGCACAGCACACCCTCCAACCATTTCTCTCGGTTGCATGTGCTAGTGTATATTTTCATACTCTCAACTGCGGACACCAGCGTGTATATATATTTCGCTGTGGTACTTTGGTAGTAGAATTTTTCAAAAGGGAGAATATTATACGGAAATCAACATTCGGTGGAAACCGGTGGAAACCACGATAAAAAGATGTTTTGAAGTTTCAAAACAATCTCAAAAAAATACGAAATGTTAAGAGGATGATGTTTTATTGCCACACAAATTTCAAGTTGAAACACATTACGAGATGTGAGATGTGAAAAAGATAGAAACAGTTTTGAATAGTGCCAAACAGTAATGTCCTTATTCAGGGCTGAATTTATCTTTTTCATAGCTCACATCTCATAATGTGTTTCAACTTGAAATTTTACATGGCAAAAAAACATCACCCTCTTAACATTCTGTATTTTTCTTCAGATTTTTTCGAAACTTTAAAATATGGTTTTCACAGAGTTTTCCAAATGACAGCGATGCAATGCCTGGTAGACCGCCGTGACAGTAATTTCACGAAGTTTTCCAAATGACAACTTTAAAAACAAATGTGCCTTGGTAGACCGCTGGTAGCAAAGGACAGTAATGCAATGCCTGGTAAGAGCATCTACAACCGGACCGGCAAATCCGGGCCTCTATACGTCCGCCTGGATGTGTGCGTGGACAACGCAAGTCCGGCCCTTCAAATGTCTCACTGTAATCATAATCCATATTTTTGAAACCTCATATGCATGCATTCACATACATATTAAAATTATTCGTACATAAAAATACATAGTCCAAACATAAAATTTCTTCACAGTGCATAATTCAAACATAAAAACAATAGTTCAATGATTTCCAGAGTACATCTGTTGATCTTAAAGTTGTTGATGCATCTCAGGAAAGTTGGCAATATGCTCCACATCTTGTTCTGGGAGGCGGACCTGAACTCTAGGCTTCTCAAAATCATGCGTGGAGGCTGCGTCTTTGCCCTCATCCTCTATAATGTTGTCTGCCAAAGCGTTTCTTGTTCCCACATCATTACAACTGCACGAACAATACTCCAATGAGCTTGGACCACTCCAAATGCCCTCCCGACGTCATTCCTAGCACCTTCTTGCACTTGCGCAATGAGATATTGTTTTCCTACCATGAGGGTTGGATATAGTCTTCACAAACGCCACCCACTGAGGATAGATAACATAAGCAAGGTAGTACCCCATGTTGTAGTTGCGCTCGTTGACGGTGTAGTTGCACGCCCGAGCGTCCTCATCACAAAATCTCTTGAACAAAGGAGATCATTGGAGCACATTGATGCCTGACACGTACATTTTGCATCATGCTTTTATATTAATGTTTATTGCATTATGGGCCGTTATTACACATTATATCACAATACTATGCCTATTCTCTCTTATTTTATAAGGTTTATATGAAAAGGGAGAATGCCGGCAGCTGGAATTCTGGACTGGAAAAGGAGCAAATATTAAAGACCTATTCTGCACAACTCCAAAAGTCCTGAAACTTTGCGGAGCATGTTTTTAGAATATATAAAAAATATTGGACGAAGAAAGTACCAGAGGGGGGCCACCAGCCAGCCACAAGGGTGGAGGGTGCGCCCTACCCCCTAGGCGCGCCCCCTGACCTTGTGGGCCCCCTGGCACACCTCCAGTGCCCATCTTTGGCTATATGATGTCTTTCACCCTGGAAAAAATCAAGAAGCTTTCGGGACGAAGCGCCGCCGTCTCGAGGCGGAACCTAGGCAGAACCAATCTAGGGCTCCGGCGGAGCTGTTCTGCTGGGGAAACATCCCTCCGGGAAGGGGAAATCGTCGCCATCGTCGTCACCATCGATCTTCTCATCGAGAGGGGGTCAATCTCCATCAACATCTTCACCAGCACCATCTCCTCTCAAACCCTAGTTCATCTCTTGTATTCGATCTTGGTCCCAAAACCTTAGATTGGTACCTGTGGGTTGCTAGTAGTGTTGATTACTCTTTGTAGTTGATGCTAGTTGGTTTATCCAGTGGAGGATTATATTTTCAGATCATTAATGATAATTAATACTCCTCTGATCTTGATTATGAATATGCTTTGTGAGTAGTTACGTTTGTTCCTGAGGACATGGGAGAAGTCTTGTTATAAGTAATCATGTGAATTTGGTATTCGTTCGATATTTTGATGACATGTATGTTGTCTCTCCTCTAGTGGTGTTATGTGAACGTCGACTACATGACACTTCATCATTATTTGGGTCTAGGGGAAGGCATTGGGAAGTAATAAGTAGATGATGGGTTGCTAGAGTGACAGAAGATTAAACCCTAGTTTATGCGTTTGTGATAGACTGGCTTAATAGGGATGATAGACTACTCATATCAATAAAGAATTCCTTCTTTTTCGGGAGCCCATTCGGACAGAACTCCAAAGTTAAGTGTGCTTAGCTTGAAGTAGTGTCAGGATGGGTGACCGACCGGGAAGTTGCTCCCGGGTGCGCACGAGTGAGGACAAAGTGCGCAGAAAAGACTAGTATTGATCTGTGGGGCCAGTCTAGATCCCGCCTGGAGTAACGACCACCGGCGGGTGTGTCCGGGGCGTTACAATTTGGTATCAGAGCCGGCCCTCGCGGTTACACGGATGGTTGCGGACAGGTGCGCGGTCATGTTGTTCATGACGTTTGTGACCCGTCGTGGCACCCGACATGGCACATGTACCGGACTGGATGCACAGACGTATGTGCCAAGAGGGAACGTTCCTGTGGCCCGACGAGGACGTCGGTTCCTCTGAGTGAGGGTGTATGTGATAGCCTGGTTTAATAGGGATGATAGACTACTCATATCAATAAGGAATTCCTTCTTTTCTGGGAGCCCATTCGGACAGAACTCCAAAGTTAAGCGTGCTCAGCTTGGAGTAGTGTCAGGATGGGTGACCGACCGGGAAGTTGCTCCCGGGTGCGCACGAGTGAGGAAAAAGTGCGCAGAAAAGACTAGTATTGATCTGTGGGGCCAGTCTAGATCCCGCCAGGAGTAACGACCACCGGCGGGTGTGTCCGGGGCATTACAGCGTTGCTTCGTATGGGGCTGATTTGGATCCATATGTTTCATGCTATGGCTAGGTTTGCCTTAACTCTTCTTTCGTAGTTGCGGATGCTTGCGAGAGGGGTTAATCATAAGTGGGAGGCTTGTCCAAGGAAGGGCAGCACCCAAGCACCGGTCCACCCACATATCAAATTATCAAAGTGACGAACACGAATCATATGAGCATGATGAAAACTAGCTTGACACCAATTCCCATGTGTCCTCGGGAGCGCTTTCCTTTATATAAGAGTTAGTCCAGGCTTGTCCTTTGCTACAAAAAGGATTGGGCCAGCTTGCTGCACCTTAGTTACTTAATTTACTTGTTACCTGTTACGATTTATCTTATCATAAAACTATCTGTTACTGATAATTTCGGTGCTTGCAGAGAATACCTTGCTGAAAACCGCTTGTCATTTCCTTCTGCTTCTCGTCGGGTTCGACACTCTTACTTATCGAAAGGACTAAGATAGATCCCCTATACTTGTGGGTCATCAAGACTCTTTTCTGGCGTGCTAGGGAGTGAAGCGCCTTTGGTAAGGAAACATTTATATAGTGTGCTAAATTCACCGTCACTTGTTACTATGAAAAATAATCCTTTTAGGGGTTTGTTCGGGGTATCTTCACCTCGAACGCAATCATAATTAGTTGCTCCTCAACCTACTGCACCTACTGAAAATATTTGTTATGAAATTCCTTCGGGTATGATAGAGAAACTGCTAGCTAATCCTTATGCAGGAGATGGAACATTACATCCCGATATGCACCTAATCTATGTGGATGAAGTTTGTGAATTATTTAAGTTTGCATGTATGCCTGAGAATGTTGTCAATAAGAAAGTCTTCCCTTTATCTTTGAAGGGAAAGGCATTGACATGGTATAGGCTATTGAATCATATTGGATCATGGAACATCAACTGATTGAAATTGGAATTTCATCAGAAGTTTTATCCTATGCATCTGGTTCATTGTGATCGGAATTATATATATATATATATATATATATATATATATATATATATATATATATATATATATATATTTGCCTCGTGAAGGAGAAAGTATCGCTCAAGCTGGGGGGGGTGTAATGCCCCGAGACCGTCACGGCAGGTGTCCTCCAATTATTCACTGTTGTTGCCTTGTCATTCGCTTGTGTGTTGCATCTTGCCATGTCATCATTCGCATTGCATCTGCATGTTTTCGAAACTTGCATCCGTCCCAGTCCCCGTTCCTTCTGTTGTCCGTTCTGAGCCCAAACACACTTGCACGCGCCCGCGACACGTCCGTAATATTATTTTATAAGTGGCTGGAAAATGTTCTCGGAATGGTATGAAAGTTGGCGTGCGGTCTTATTATAGTGTAGATAGACCGTCTGTCAAGTTTCGCCGCATTCGGAGCTCGTTTGATAGCCCAACCGTTAAACATATAGCGGCACTATAAGCCGGTCAAACGTCGGACGCTTTCGGTCTCCGGAAACCTTGACGGGCTGCATTTCCGTCTCTCTCTTCTCAGCCTGAGACCTCTCCTACACAGCCCACAAACCCCACCTAGTTCCCCATCTATCTAGAGCCTCACGATCATGATCGAAGGATCCGAAACGCTCCAGAAACCCCTCCTAACCCTAATCCTAGCCTCATTTCCTATTTAAACCCCTCCCCTTCCATTTTTGGCAGCCTCCTAACCCCCTCCTTGTTTTCCGCGCCGCCCCAATCATCAGCGCTGCCGCTCCCCTCCGTTTCCGCGTCGGCCACCGCATCCCCGCCACTTGGCGCACTCCGATTCGCAGCGCCGTCGCCAGCCACCGCGCGCAGCCAACCAGACAAAGCCACGTCGCGCCCGCCTCCCCCAACTTCGTCGCGGACCTGGAAGCCCATCGCTGGCCCGCCCGGGCCTGAGCCGCCTGCCGCCGCAGTCGCAGGCGCCCGCGAGCGCCTGAGCCAGGGGCTCGTCCCGCGCACCCAAGCTCCTCCCGAGCGCCGCCGGTTGCCGTCGCCCATGCCGGAGACCACCAGCGCCCGCGACCCTTCTTCCTCGCGCATCCCGTCGGCCTTGTCGATCCCCTGCACCGCCATCCGTCGTTGCCGCCGCCCACTGACCCGCTGCTCCGCCCCAGGTCACCCTCCACTCATCGGAGCTCGCCGGCCTTGCCATCCCCGCGGTGGATCCGGTCATCTCCGCCTAGATCCGGCCGGAGTTGGGGCCCCGACGCCGCCCGCGCCCGGATCTGCTGCTCTCCGGCGTCTTCCAGTCATTCCCTGCCTCGCCGGAGGACCTCCCTGTGGCGCGTCGCCTTCCTCTGCTTCCCTGCATCGAGCAGCAACGAGCGCCTCTGAAAGCACAAGTGCTCCCTAGGTGGTTTTGGTAATTAATGTCAACATATCTCTTGTTGGACTAACACTTTTACCTAGTATGTTTCAGATAAGTTCAACAATGAAGTGGCATGGACTAGAGGATGTGGAACCCCTTCAAAATGCTAAGGACAAAAGGATTGGCTCAAGCTCAAAGCTCAAGACTCTACATTTTCTATTTTAGTGATCTAAGATCACATTGAGTCTATAGGAAAAGCCAATACTATCAAGGAGGGATGAGGTGTTGCTTAATGAGGCTCTTGCTCAAAGTGCTTAGTAATATGCTCCAAAGCCCTCAACTACTTTCTCACATCCACATATGACCTAAACCAAAAGTCAAACCCGGCCCCACCGATTCTTTCTATCCGGCGCCACCGAGTTCAGATGTCATAGCCACTGGCACAAACCCTAGGCAAATCGGTCTCACCGATAGGGATCTCGATCTCACCGAGATGGAATTGCAATCTCTCTGTATGGATCTATTACCAAAATCGGTCTCACCGAGTTTGCGTAATCGGTCCTACCAAGATTGCAATGTAAACTCTCTGTTTCCCTTTCGTAACATTTCGGTCTCACCGAAATGAGCGAATCGGTCCCACCGAGTTTACCTGACCAACTCTCTGGTTAGCGTATTACTAAAATCGGTCTCACCGAGTTTGTGTAATCGGTCTCACCAAGATAACGTTATGCCCTAACCCTAACCATATCGGTCCTACCGAGTTGCATGTCGGTCCCATCGAAAATCCTAACGGTCACTAGATTTGCTGAATCGGTCCGATCGAGTTTATCAATTCGGTCCCACCGAGATTGGCAAGTTGTGTGTAACGGTTAGATTTTGTGTGGAGGCTATATATACCCCTCCACCTCCTCTTCATTCGTAAAGAGAGCCATCAGAACGAACCTACACTTCCAACTTACTTTTTCTGAGAGAGAACCACCTGCACTTATGTTGAGGCCAAGATATTCCATTCCTACCATATGAATCTTGATCTCTAGCCTTCCCCAAGTTGCTTTCCACTCAAATCTTCTTTCCACCAAATCCATATCCTGTGAGAGAGAGAGAGAGTTGAGTGTTGGGGAGACTATCATTTGAAGCACAAGAGCAAGGAGTTCATCATCAACACACCATTTGTTACTTCTTGGAGAGTGGTGTCTCCTAGATTGGCTAGGTGTCACTTGGGAGCCTCCGACAAGATTGTGGAGTTGAACCAAGGAGTTTGTAAGGGCAAGGAGATCGCCTACTTCGTGAAGATCTACCGCTAGTGAGGCAAGTCCTTCATGGGCGACGGCCATGGTGGGATAGACAAGGTTGCTTCTTCGTGGACCCTTCATGGGTGGAGCCCTCCATGGACTCGCGCAGTCGTTACCCTTCATGGGTTGAAGTCTCCATCAACGTGGATGTACGATAGCACCACCTATCAGAACCACGTCTCAAAAATCTCCATGTCTCCAAATTGCGTTTGCACACTCCAATCCCATCCTTTTACATTCTTGCAAGTTGCATGCTTTACTTTTCACTGCTCATATACTCTTTGCATGCTTGCTTGATATGTATTGTGCTTGTTAAACTTGTGCCAAAGCTCCACTTAAACTTAAAGAAATTAAAAACTGCAACTTTTGGTACTTAGTGTCTAATCACCCCCTCTAGACACCTCTTCTCGATCCTTTCAATTGGTATCAGAGCTTTGGTCTCCATTGCTTTGGTTTAAACACCATTGGAGGAAGATGGATGAGTCTACTTTGGGGAGTCTTAGACATAGAGTGCCTATACTTGATGGAGAGTATTTTCATGAGTGGAAAAATGAGATGCTTGTGATTTTCAATGAATATCATTTGAACAAGTATATTGCTATCCCTTGTGCACCTCATGTTGATCCCATGCATCCTACCCTTGATGAGTCAATTGACATGATTTGCAATCTTATAACTATTAATCTTATCACTAGAGGCTTTCCTAGAAACTTGATTGGATGTTTGCCTACTCTTAAGTGTGCCTATACCATATGGAAATTTCTTGAGGAACGCTTTCCAAATTATTCCTTGAAAAATCCAGATGAAATTCTCCATAAGTCTATTGCCTTGAGTAAGACGAACTCCAATGATCCTATGTTTGGTGATTGTCTATTTGAGCTTACAAACCTTATGCGTACCAAAAGAGATGTTGGAATTATTAGTCATATTATTTCCGAAGCTATTAAAATTCATAAAGAAGATCATTGTCAAACTCACTCTAACGAATCACCCTCTCTAGGATTTGATCCACCACATGACGATGTTGAACATGGATACTTTGACGAGGATGATGATAGTGATTTTGATCTTGATGATGCAATGAGACACTTTGGTCTTATGGCAAATCTTCGGGGATATATGGCAGGAGGAAAGGAATGGGTTCTTGATAGTGGATGTATCGATCACATGTCTGGAGATAAAGACATGTTTCGTGAGCTTGCTGAAAACGATGGTCCTCAAAAGTATGTCACTTTCGGTGACAACTCAAAGGGTAAGGTGGTTGGCCTCGGTAAGGTGGCCATATCACATGATAGCTCCATACAAAATGTCATGCTCGTTGAATCTCTTGGCTACAAATTACTTTCAGTATCTAGACTTGCTGATTTCGGTTTCAATGTCCTATTCACTGAAGTAGATTGCCAAGTGTTTAGTAGAGATAATCATAAAATAGTCTTTACCGGTATACGCAGAGGTGATCTTTACATTGTTGATTTCACTAGAAAGGCTCAACCTAGAACTTGCTTAATTGCTAAATCCTCTAAAGGTTGGTTATGGCATAGACGATTAGGTCATGTTGGTATGCGAAACCTTGACAAGCTTATTAAAGGAAATCATATCCTTGGCGTTAACGATGTCATATTTGATAATGATAGACTTTGCAGCGCTTGTCAAGCAGGTAACCAGGTTGGAGGAAGGCATCCCGTGAAGAACATCATGACCACAAGGAGGCCACTCGAGCTACTTCACATTGATCTTTTTGGTCATAACGCTTACAAAAGTCTTGGTGGAAATTCTTTTGGTCTAGTTATAGTTGGTGATTTTTCAAGATTTACGTGGGTGTTCTTTCTCGATGATAAATCGCAGGTCCAAAAGATCTTCATAAACTTCGCTAGGAAGGCCCAAAATCAATTTGAAGTGAAAATCAAGAAGGTTCACAGCGACAACGGAACGGAGTTCAAGAACGCAAATGTGGACACCTTTATTGACGAAGAAGGGATTTCACATGAGTTCTCGGCTATGTACACACCTCAACATAATGGAGTTGTTGAGAGGAAGAACTAGACACTCATCGAAATGGCGAGAACGATGCTTGATGAGTACAAGACGCCAAAGCACTTTTGGGCGGAAGCAGTTGAGACAGCTTGTCATGCAACGAATCGCTTGTATCTTCACAAGATACTTGGCAAGACGGCATACGAGCTCCTCACCGGTAACAAACCACAAGTTGGATACTTTCGAGTATTCGGCTCAAAGTGCTACATTCTTGATAAGCATCGTCGTTCTAAATTTGCTCCTAAGTCTCATGAAGGTTTCCTACTTGGTTATGGCTCAAAGTCTCACACATACCGTGTCTACAATAATTTCACCTGAAAGGTTGAAGAGATGGTAGATGTGAAGTTTGATGAATCTAACGGCTTGGAAGTAGAGCAACTACCAATTTATGTAGGAGACAAAGACCCTTCCAAAGCAATCCAAGACTTGTCTATTGGCAAGATTCGTCCAACGGGGGTGAAGGAGAGTACCTCGTCCATCCAAGTGGAAGCTTCTACCTCACCACAAGGTGAACCAAGAGTTGATACGGAAGCATCCACAAGTGGGACACACCAAGATGAAGAAAACGAGGAAGTGCACCAAGATGAACGCCGACAACCTCCATCTTCACCACGACAAGAGAACGACAACGTCAACAACGAAGAAGGCCAAGAAGAAGAACAAGATGAAGAAGATGTTCAACCAAGATCCAAGCAAAAGCTTTCACGAGTTCGAGCAAGAATTGCGAAAGACCATCCCATCGAGCAAATCTACAATGATATCCAAACCGGGAGAATCACTCGCTCAAAAACTCGTTTAGCTAACTTTTGTGAACACTATTCATTCATCTCTAGCATTGAACCTATGAAGGTTGAAGAAGCTTTGGAAGATCTGGATTGGATAAATGCCATGCATGAAGAGCTACACAACTTTGAGAGAAATCAAGTTTGGACATTAGTTGAGAAGCCCGACAACAACCACAACATCATCGGTACCAAATGGGTGTTTCGCAACAAGCAAAGATGAAGATGGACAAGTAGTTCGCAACAAAGCACGTCTCATCGCCCAAGGCTACACTCAAGTCAAAGGTATGGACTATGGTGAGACATATGCCCCCGTTGCTAGACTTGAGTCCATTCGCATCTTACTTGCCTATGCTAATCATCATGATATCACCTTGTACCAAATGGACATTAAAAGTGCTTTTCTAAATGGTGAAACAGAGGAGGAAGTTTATGTTAAGCAACCTCCCGGATTTTTCAATCCTAAGAAACCTAATCATGCTTACAAACTTCACAAAGCTCTTTATGGTCTTAAACAAGCTCCTAGAGCATGGTATAAATGCTTGACCAAGTTCCTTATTGAAAAAGGCTTTGAAATTGGAAAAATAGATTCTACTCTTTTTACTAAAAGGGTTAATGGAGAACTATTTGTGTGCCAATTTATGTCGATGATATTATATTTGGATCAACTAACCCTCATTTTAGTGAAAAGTTTGGAAAGCTAATGTCGGAGAAGTTTGAGATGTCGATGATGAGTGAACTCAAATTCTTTCTTGGTTTGCAAATCAAGCAAACTAAGGAAGCTACCTTTGTCTCTCAAACGAAGTACACCAAGGACTTATTCAAGAAGTTCAATATGCAAGAATGCAAAGGTATGACTACACCCATGCCTACTAGTGGACATCTTGATTTAACCAAAGATGGTGAACCGGTTGATCAAAAGGTTTATCGCTCTATGATTGGTTCATTGTTATATCTATGTGCTTCACATCCCGATATTATGCTAAGTGTGTGCATGTGTGCATGATATCAAGCCTCTCCTAAAGAATGTCATCTTAAGGCCGTGAAAAGGATAGTGAGATACTTAATCCATACACCAAATTTTGGCATTTGGTATCCAAAGAGGGCCTCCTTTTATCTTGTTGGCTACTCCGACTCGGACTATGCCGATGACAAGGTTGATAGAAAGTCCACTTCGGGTACTTGTCAATTTCTTGGTAGATCTCTTGTGTCTTGGTCTTCCAAGAAACAAAACTCGGTATCATTATCCACCGCCGAAGCGGAATACATTGCCACTGGATCATGTTGTGCTCAATTACTTTGGATGACCCAAACTCTTAAAGATTATGGGATATCTGTGAAACATGTTACATTACTTTGTGACAATGAAAGTGCTATTAAGATTTCTCACAATCCCGTGCAACATTCTCGAACTAAGCATATTGAAGTTCGTCATCATTTCATTCGAGATCATGTTGCCAAAGGGGACATTAATCTTAAGCATGTTCGCACTGAAAAGCAGTTAGCTGATATATTCACGAAACCACTTGATGAGAAAGTGTTTTGCAGGTTAAGAGGTGAATTGAACATCATTGATGCTTCAAACTTGGAGTAGGAACTCCATTTGATACATGCAAGGCATGAGCCTATGACTAATCCTTGATAGTTCTCTTATGTTGACTATCTTATGTCTTGGATATATTTGCACCTTGCATGTTATCTAACCCGTGTAGGTACTTGGATGAATCTAAATCTATGAGATTTCAACTCACTCACATCTTGAGCAATTTCTATATCACCAAGCCTCTACACAATGGTGGATGAAGACAAGGAAGCACGCAACCATTCAAACATATCCTTTGACAAATTTTATGTTGAGTTTCATGATTGTCATTTTGGATACACAAGTACTCTTCCTTGCAAAAACTAACCCATGTAGGTAGATGAACTCAAACTCCAAGTGGTGCTCCCAACTCTTGATGAGCTACATCAACCTTGAGCAACCCACACAAGTTCAACTACATGATCATGATCAACGCCACCACCCAAGGTATGTTATTCCATCTTAGAGAAGTTTTACTCCAAGTCATGAGTCAAAGCAACTCGACAAGATGTGAATACATCAAAAAGCTTAAACGAAAAATGGTAACCCCATTTTGAGCTTAAACGATGAGTATGACCTATGATCAAGTGGTCTCACTTGACTCCTAAGTCAATATACTCTAACATAGGTGACTTTGTCGCCGACCAATTCTAGATAAAGTTCTCTTGTGTTCTTTTCTGTGCTCTTGCATTTGTCTCATGCATATTTGTTTCCAACTTCATCTAGACTCCTTTTTAGTTTCTTCTCTTTTATTTTCTGTTTTGCATTCCTTGCATCAAATTCATTGCAAATCTTTCAGTTAATTCCTTGCAAATCCTTGTGAGATCTTACTTGTCTAGTGAGCTGAGGTGACAAGTGTTTTCTCTGCGATGAACTCGGTCTCACTGGTCTGATGCTTTCGGTCCAACCGAATCCTCTCGGTACAACCGAACCATACAACTCGGTGTCACCGATTTCACTATAGGAAAGACATCTTGCAACTTGTTTCTGCATTCTTTTTGATCCAGCTCCACTCAATGAATTTTGTCCTCGACCAACATCCCATTCAACTTGCTGCTTTGTTCTGTTTCTCAAGGACCAAACCCATCATGACAAAAATCTAGAAGAACCCTTCTTGGAAATTAATGTCAAAAGGGGGGAGAGAGATCACATCAAAGCTTAATCATATCTATAGGGGGAAGAAAGGGTAATCATCAAGGACCCCAGATGCTTGGTGTTAAAGAGGAGAGAAGTCACATGTCTTCAAGAGGGGAAAGACATGTTCATATTTGCTCGTTTGCATTAGCTCTGTTTATTTCCTTTGAGCTTTGATTTTGCTCTGATTTTCTGTTCCCTATCTTCTCCCAGTATCCCATGCTAGATTCGTGGGGAGCAATACATCTAAGGGAAGGAAATCCTTGAATTTATTGCACATCTTTACCTTTGGGGACATGTCTATATCCAATGTGGTACTTAGTACTCACTCTACATGTCATCCCAGTCTTGGTACTCTTGTGGTTTTTTTGTTTGCTCTGGACGGAAGGTGTATCTGTGTTATCTAACCTTGTTTACGCATGTTCATCCCATCCTAAGCCAACTCAAGACCACAAGGTAAGTATATGCATCACAGTCATGTGTATGAGAAATTCTTGCTGATGTACATACTGTTTGCAAGAAGGACTCATGAACATGAAGGTACATTTCTCATATTCACATCATTTGCTCTGATGCATATAGCCAAGATACATGTAACACATTGCTTACTCTGTCATGTTTATGCATTCAGATGCTCATATATTCCATATTCACATAATTGCATACATGTAGGGGGAGCCTATGCATGTTACATGTCTTTTCAAATCTTTACTTACTATTCTCTATATCTTTATCTAAATCTTTGATGTATATTGTCATCAATTACCAAAAAGGGGGAGATTGAAAGCACAAGTGCTCCCTAGGTGGTTTTGGTAATTAATGTCAACATATCTCTTGTTGGACTAACACTCTTACCTAGTATGTTTGAGATAAGTTCAACAATGAAGTGACATGGACTAGAGGATGTGGAACCCCTTCAAAATGATAAGGACAAAAGGATTGGCTCAAGCTCAAAGCTCAAGACTCTACATTTTCTATTTTAGTGATCCAAGATCACATTGAGTCTATAGGAAAAGCCAATACTATCAAGGAGGGATGAGGTGTTGCTTAATGAGGCTCTTGCTCAAAGTGCTTAGTAATATGATCCAAAGCCCTCAACTACTTTATCACATCCACATATGACCTAAACCAAAAGTCAAACTCGGCCCCACCGATTCTTTCTATCCGGCGCCACCGAGTTCAGATGTCATAGCCACTGGCACAAACCCTAGGCAAACCGGTCTCACCGATAGGGATCTCGGTCTCATCGAGATGGAATTGCAATCTCTCTGTATGGATCTATTACCAAAATCGGTCTCACCGAGTTTGCGTAATCGGTCCTACCGAGATTGCAATGTAAACTCTCTGTTTCCCTTCCGTAACATTTCGGTCTCACCGAGATGAGCGAATCGGTCCCACCGAGTTTACCTAACCAACTCTCTGGTTAGCTTATTACCAAAATCGGTCTCACCGAGTTTGTGTAATCGGTCTCACCGAGATTACGTTATGCCCTAACCCTAACCATATCGGTCCCACCGAAAATCCTAACGGTCACTAATTTGCTGAATCGGTCCGACCGAGTTTATCAATTCGGTCCCACCAAGATTGGCAAGTTGTGTGTAACGGTTAGATTTTGTGTGGAGGCTATATATACCCCTCCACCTCCTCTTCATTCATAAAGAGAGCCATCAGAACGAACCTACACTTTCAACTTACTTTTTCTGAGAGAGAACCACCTACACTTGTGTTGAGGCCAAGATATTCCATTCCTACCATATGAATCTTGATCTCTAGCCTTCCCCAAGTTGCTTTCCACTCAAATCTTCTTTCCACCAAATCCATATCCCGTGAGAGAGAGTTGAGTGTTGGGGAGACTATCATTTGAAGCACAAGAGCAAGGAGTTCATCATCAACACACCATTTGTTACTTCTTGGAGAGTGATGTCTCCTAGATTGGCTAGGTGTCACTTGGGAGCCTCCGACAAGATTGTGGAGTTGAACCAAGGAGTTTGTAAGGGCAAGGAGATCGCCTACTTCGTGAAGATCTACCGCTAGTGAGGCAAGTCCTTCGTGGGCGACGACCATGGTGGGATAGACAAGGTTGCTTCTTCGTGGACCCTTCGTGGGTGGAGCCCTCCGTGGACTCGCGCAGCCATTACCCTTCGTGGGTTGAAGTATCCATCAACATGGATGTACGATAGCACCACCTATCGGAACCACGTCTCAAAAATCTCTGTGTCTCCAAATTGCGTTTGCACACTCCAATCCCATCCTTTTACATTCTTGCAAGTTGCATGCTTTATTTTCCGCTGCTCATATACTCTTTGCATGCTTGCTTGATATGTATTGTGCTTGTTAAAATTGTGCCAAAGCTCCACTTCAACTTAAAGAAATTAAAAACTACAACTTTTGGTACTTAGTGTCTAATCACCCCCCTTTAGACACCTCTTCTCGATCCTTTCAGCCTCGCTCGAATGAGCGCCTCCACGCGTTGACCCACGACTGGGCTGCGACCAGCGCGCCCTTGCCGGCCTCTCCCTCTTCACCAATCTGGGCCAAGTCCCACTAGGTGAGGCCACCCCCAGCGCCCCACCTTTTTTTCTCCTGTTGGGCCAGCCTATAGTTTTGGCCCGATAGCTTTTTTTCCTGACCTGCGAATTTGTCTATTTATTCTAGGATTTACTGTTTTGCAGTTTAGCCCCTACACTTCATGCATTTAATAACTCACAAATAGTGCATCGGATTAAAATGATGTAAACACGTAACTTGCTTAGAATTTTGTCTAGTTTCATAATATGCTACTTTCATCCATCTTAATAAAATGTCGTTTGTTTGAATTTGCTCATATGCCATGTTAAAATGTTTTATTTCATAACTAAGTAACCGTAACTCGGAATTTAATAAACTTTATATGTAAATGGGGTAGAAAAATTCCTAGTTTAACTTGGTGCACTCGTCTTGCATGTTTAACAACTCTAAAATATGGTTTAGGGCAGAACAGTACCAACCTTAAAATATGCACATGGGGATTTTTCTGGAATTGTTGTTGGTTGTTCCGGCCTCATTTAAACTTGCCTAGATAGGTAGTTTTCCTATGCTTCACCTCTTGACATTTTTAACAACATTTAATATTGCTGGGTACAAAACGGGAGAGAACTAAATGAATGTATCTGGTGTTTCGTCAATATGCAACTCGTTGCATATTGAGCTCCGCTTAACTTGTAGTATTGTTTGTGCGCTTTGCCATGCCATGCCTCATTAAACCGAACATGCATCATACTTGGTTGTGCATCATGCCATGTTTATGTGATGGTTGTTTACTATGTTGCTTGCTTCTTTTCGGGTTGCTTCTCTCGTTAACTTCAGTTTCGTTCCGGAGTTGTGAGGATTCGTTCAACTACGTCCGTTTGTCTACTTCTTGGACTCGTTCTTCTTCCTTGCGGTATCTCAGGCAAGATGACCATACCCTCGATATCACTTCTATCTTTCCTTGCTAGTTTTTCGCTCTATCGCTATGTCATGCTACCTACCACTTGTTTATCAAGCCTCCCAAATTGTCATGATAGCCTCTAACCTTTTTAACCATCCTAGCAATCATTGTTTGGCTATGTTATCGCTTTTGCTCAGCCCCTCTTATATCATTGCTAGTTGCACGGAAGTTGAAGTTTGTTCCATGTTGGAACATGGATTTGTTGGGATATCACTATATCTATTGTTTAATTAATGCATCTATATACTTGGTAAAGGGTGGAAGGCTTGGCCTTATGCGTGGTGTTTTGTTCCACTCTTGCCACCCTAGTTTCCGTCATACCGGTGTTATGTTCCTTGATTTTGTGTCCCTTACGCAGTTGGGTGTTATGGGAACCCCTTGACAGCTCGCTTTGAATAAAACTCCTCCAGCAAGGCCCAACCTTGGTTTTACCATTTGCCTCACCACCACCTATAGTTTTCCCTTGGGAGTCGCGCTCCCGAGGGTCATCTTTATTTTAAACCCCCCGGGCCAGTGGTTCTCTAAGTGTTGGTCCGAACGAGCTGCCTACGGGGACACCTCGGGGAAACTTGTGGGCTGGTTTTACTCCTAGGATGTCTCATCCGGTGTGCCCTGAGAACGAGATATGTGCGACTCCTATCGGGATTGTCGGCACATTGGGCGGCTTTGCTGATCTTGTTTTATCATTGTTGAAATGTCTTGTAACCGGGATTCTGAGACTGACCGGGTCTTTTCGGGAGAAGGAATATCCTGCATTGACCGTGAGAGCTTGTGATGGGCTAAGTTGGGACACCCCTGCAGGGTATAAACTTTCGAGAGCCGTGCCCGTGGTTATGTGGCAGATGGGAATTTGTTAATGTCCGGTTGTAGAGAACTTGACACTTGACTTAACTAAAATGCATCAACCGCGTGTGTAGCCGTGATGGTCTCTTTCGGCGGAGTCCGGGAAGTGAACACGGTCTTGTGTTATGCTTGAACGTAAGTAGTTTCAGGATCACTTCTTGATCACTTCTAGCTTTACGACCGTTGCGTTGCTTCTCTTCTTGCTCTTATTTGCGTATGTTAGCTACAATATTTGCTTAGTGCTTGCTGCAGCTCCACCTCATTACCCTTCTCCTACCCATAAGGTTAAATAGTCTTGATCTCGCGGGTGTGAGATTGCTGAGTCCTCGTGACTCACAGATACTTCCAAACAGTTGCAGGTGCCGATGATACCAGTGAAGGTGACGCAACCGAGCTTAAGTGGGAGCTCGATGAAGATCTTGGTCGTTGTTATGTGTCTTTTCCAGATGATCAGTATTGGTGCCCAGTTGGGACGATTGGGGATCTAGCATTTGGGGTTGTCTTCCTTTATTTTGATTCCGTAGTCGGACCTTTGATTGTACTTCGAATGATGTATGATTTATTTATGTATTGTGTGAAGTGGCGATTGTAAGCCAACTCTTTATCCCTTTCTTATTCAGTACATGGGATTGTGTGAAGATTACCCCTCTTGCGACAAAACTATCATGCGGCTATGCCTCTAAGTCGTGCCCCGACACATGGGAGATATAGCCGCATTGTGGGTGTTACAAGTTGGTAATCAGAGCCATCCCCGACTTAGGAGCCCCCTGCTTGATCGAATTGCTGACGTTGTTGAGTCTAGAACAAAATGTTTTGAGTCTTAGGATTATATATAGCGGAGAGTAGTATTCTTTTTACTCCTCAGTCCCTTTGTCGCTCTGGTGAGGCCTCCTGACGTAGAATTTTTGACTTCCCTCTCCTCAAATTTCACGATTTTTTTAGATCACACATGTATCTTGGAATCGTTCTGATAGTCTTATGACGAGAACATTGTTCTTGGTGCCTCCTGACATTTAGGGGTTGTGGCAATGTCCCGGGGAGTTGAGCTCCGAGGTGTTGTCGTCACAATTTTATCGTTGCACTTCTGGAATACCTGAGTTTCGCCGACATCGAAAATCTCTTTTATGCAGTTGTTGGTGAGATAACCTCGACGCTACCCAGTACTGGGGCGGGAGTTCGAGAGTATTGCCATAACTTGTATAACGGATGCTTTTCGAAGGTTGAGGTACATGATTTCCGAAGGTTTCTTGGTTATGTGTTGAAGGATGGATACAGCTGGATGTAGGGATTGTTAGTTTGGGTGAGATATTATGCTTCCCCTGTATCCCCAACACCTGTTGCATAACCAGAAAGTTTCGGGAGTTTATAAGTGTGAATTCAAGTAGCTCCTAGAATAACCTTTCCAACAAACACATGATACGATATGGGATCTATCATATGTTTGTTTCCGTCTTATTTTGCAAGCCAATCCTTTGTTTTGTTTTGAGTTGTGGTATTTGAGTTGCTTCAATGTCAAGTGTTGATTCCATACCTTCCCTAAGTGGTGTTCTCACACTTCTTTGTGAATACCAATCCTTCTTGATCATCGAGGTTGTCATGTCAATTCTTTCCAACCGTTGTGATTCTCTTCAAGATGATCCTATCATTTTCCCCATCCGCAAGATCAACTCAAAGTCTTCTCAACGTTATTTGTTTCATCCGTCCCAAGTTGCCTTTGTTTTCCTGCCCTCCCACCCTTTTCCTTCAAGGAATCAGATGTCTTGATCAAGTATCCTTTTATTAATGGGAAGTCTCTCCATTCTTTTCCGTCAATGTTCATACCTGGCGGTTCTCATGAAGATGCTCTATAAGTTCATCATTCTTCATTCTTTTCTTCTCCGATGGGTTCAATTCAAGCTTTGTCAATCATATCTTTTCTTTGTTTCAAATGCTTTCTCATGCCGGTGCACCTCTTAATCGTTTATCTCTCTCTATTCATATCCGAAGTGCTAAAGATATCTCAGAAGATTCAAGTTTCCATTCTCAATTCACTCAAGTTCTTTTGAGGATGTTATCTCATTCAAGCCATTTAAATCAACCGGTGCAATCTCCCTTTCAAGTAATCGTTCGAAGGTGTTTCTTTTGAGTGGGCCCTAACCCATAGGTCTTTTCCTAGGATCTTACCTGACTCTTCTAATTTTTCCGGAGTTACTCTTAAATTCTTTTCAAAGTTTGACGTAAGAATGAATTGTCATCAGTCAAATGTCTTTCTCCAAGATCTTTCAAATTCTTTTCATCGTTGGTTCAACCTTTCTATTTTTCATTCCGGAGTGCCTCAATAAATCATGGTGGTGTTTCTCACCGTCATTCTCGGATTTTAAAGACCGAAGAAGAGCTCCTGTTAAATTCTTACCCGTTCTTCCAAAGATTCATGGTTCAAGCTTGATGCCATCCTCTCATAATTATTTCCAATTGTGAGAATTTTTTTCACCCATCCGGAGCAATTCAGGAGTCTTTTCAGTTTGATTCTCCGAAGCCCATCATCTCAGAATTATTCATTCCAGCTTTTCAGCTCTCGTTCTCCAAATCATACCAGTGCTTCATTCAAGTATTCTCTAATCAGCTCAGGATCTCTTCGTTCACTTGCATCTAAATTATCTAAAGTATCTTCATTCATTTTCTAATTCTTCCCGGTGTTTCACTATCTTTTCTTTGTTCATTTTCAATCCTTACAGTGGTTCGATCAAGATTTATCTTCATACGTTATCACATCAATTTATTCGTTGTTTCAATCCTACCGGTGGTTCGTTGAAGACCTTCCCATGTTTTCGCAATATCTATCTTAATCCGTTCTACGAGAATAAGTAGTATGCCAAATCCGTTGATTGTCATCAATTTAAATTGGTGAGGGATACGCATAACATAATTCTTATTATTGTTTCTTTCAAGCGATCTAGTTTCTTCTTTTCAGAGTGGTTCATCATATCACATTCTCTATTCGAGATGATTTATCTTTTCTTTCCGGAGTTCCAAGTTTCCACTTTATCTCATTGCAAAGCTCCATCCAATCATTGCAAGGCTTCAATATTATTCTTTTCATCCTTCACTTCTTTTTGATCATTCAAGGATTCCTTTCATTCTTCAATTGTTCTTCAAGATTTTCTCTCGAAGTTTTGATCCGCCAAGCTATACTCAAAGATAAAAATGGTTCTCAACACATGTTTTGTTTTTAGGAGGTCAAGCATTCTTCATCTTGCATTCCAAAGTGCAATTCTTTCATATCTCATCTTTTGAGGTGGTGTTATGTTATTTAGAAAGTTTCCCTTCATGTTTCATGATTGACAAGTTGTCAGAAATGGGATATTTAAACCCATCACTTTCTTCCTTGGAGTTATCTTGGTATAGATTTCACCTAAAGCCTTCCATTGGGAATGTTTCTCGTTGTGATGATTACCTATGATCCAAGTTTTCTTATCACCTCGGTGGAAGAAGTTTTCTATCTTTTCTACCTCTCAATCAGATCTTTTTCCCATGAGTGGCAGGTCGTCACCTCATAATTTTGAGATGTCTTTCATAAGCCCACATCAAGCTTATCTTTTCGTTGTTGGTTTTCCAACAACTCCGTTATAACTTTCTTAGAAGGGTGCTCTCCAAGCTCATTTGTGGCATAAGTTGGCATTTTCCTCTCCATTCTTTTATTCCAATGATCTATCTTCTATTTTCCCTTGCTTATTCTGTTTCAAATGGAGTGGTTACTTGTCCTTCCTTGTCGCTGGAGCTCTTCATTCATGTCTTGCAACCCCAAGGTTTTCGAAATGTTCCTTGTTCCTCTTTTCTAACGGAGTGTTTTCAACTTCGTTCATCTCCGTTGTATTCTTTTCTCGAAATTGTTTAACCTATCAAGGTTCTTTGGTTTCACTTGTTTGTCAAAGAAGCAACTTAGTTTTACCTCTTGTCTTCCTCTTCCGTTTCTCTCGGTGCCATCCTAGATCTCGAGACGAGATCCTCTTGTAGTGGCGGAGTGTTGTAACGCCCCGAGACCGTCGCACCAGGTGTCTTCCAGTTATTCGCTGTTGTTGCCTTGTCATTCGCTTGTGTGTTGCATCTTGCCATGTCATCATCCGCATTGCATCTGCATGTTTTCGAAACTTGCATCCGTCCCGGTCTCCCCGTTCCTTCCATTGTTCATTCTGAGCCCAAACACACTTGCACGCGCCCACGACATGTTCGTAATATTATTTTATAAGTGGCCGGAAAATGTTCTCGGAATGGGATGAAAGTTGGCATGCGGTCTTATTATAGTGTAGATAGACCATCTGTCAAGTTTCCTCGCATTCGGAGCTCGTTTGATAGCCCAACCGTTAAACATATAGAGGCACTCTAAGCCGGTCAAACATCGGACGTTTTCGGTCTCCGGAAACCTTGTCGGTCTGCATTTCCGTCTCTCTCTTCTCAGCCTGAGACCTCTCCTACACAGCCCACAAACCCCACCTAGTTCCCCCTCTGTCCGGAGCCGCACGATCATGATCGGAGGCTCCGAAGCGCTCCAGAAACCCCTCCTAACCCTAATCCTAGCTTCCTTTCCTATTAAAACCCCCTCCCCTTCCATTTTGGCAGCCTCCTAACCCCCTCCTTGTTTTTCGTGCCACCCCAATCATCAGCGTCGCCGCTCCCCTCCGTTTCCGCGCCGGCCACCGCATCCCCGCCGCTTGGCGCGCTCCGACTCATAGCGCCGTCGCCACCCACCACGCGCAGCCAACTAGACGAAGCCACGTCGCGCCCGCCTCCCCCAACTTCGTCACGGCCCTGGAGGCCCATCGCGGGCCCGCCCGGGCCCGAGCCGCCCACCGCCGCAGCCGCAGGCACCCGCGAGCGCTTGAGCCAGGGGCTCGTCCCGCGCACCCAAGCTCCTACAGAGCGCCGCTAGTTGTCGTTGCCCGTGCCGGAGACCACCAGCGCCCGCGACCCTGCTTCTCGCGCATCCCGTCGGCCTTGTCGGTCCCCTGCACCGCCATCCGTTGCCGCCGCCTCCCACTGACCCACTGCTCCGCCCCAGGTCGCCCTCCACTCACCGGAGCTCGCCGGCCTCGCCATCCCCGCGGTGGATCCGGTCATCTCTGCCTAGATCCGGCCGGAGTTGGGGCCCCGATGCCGCCCACGCCCGGATCTGCTGCTCTCTAGCATCTTCCAATCGTCCCCTGCCTCGCCGGAGGACCTCCCTGTGGCACACCGCCTTCCTCTGCTTCCCTGCAGCGAATGCCTCACTCGAACGAGCACTGCCGCGCATTGACCCATGACTGGGCTGCGACCAGCGCGTCCAGAGCCCAGCGCGCCCCTGCCGGCCTCTCCCTTTTCACCGATCTGGGCCAAGGCCCACTGGGTGAGGCCATCCCTAGCGCCCAACCTTTTTTTCTCCCATTGGCCAGCCTACAGTTTCGGCCCGATAGCTTTTTTTCCTGACCTGCGAATTTGTCTATTTAGTCTAGGGTTTATTGTTTTGCAGTTTAGCCCCTAAACTTCATGCATTTAATAACTCACAAATAGTGCATCGGATTAAAATGATGTAAACACGTAACTTGCTTAGAATTTTGTCTAGTTTCATAATATGCTACTTTCATCCATGTTAAAAAAGTTTAAAATGTTGTTTGTTTGAATTTGCTCATATGCCATGTTAAAATGTTTTATTTCATAACTAAATAACCGTAACTCGGAATTTAATAAACTTCATATGTAAATGGGGCAGAAAAATTCCTAGTTTAACTTGGTGCACTCATCTTGCATGTTTAACACCTCTAAAATATGGTTTAGGGCTGAACAGTACCAACCTTAAAATATGCACATGGGGATTTTTCCGGAATTGTTGTTTGTTGTTCCGGCCTCATTTAAACTTGCCTAGATAGGTAGTTTTCTTATGCTTCACCTCTTGCCATTTTTAACAACATTTAATATTGTTGGGTACATAACAAGAGAGAACTAAATAAATGTATGTGGTGTTTCGTCAATATGCAACTCGTTGCATATTGAGCTCCGCTTAACTTGTAGTATTGTTTGTGCACTTTGCCATGCCATGCCTCATTAAACCGGACATGAATCATACTTGGTTGTGCATCATGCCATGTTTATGTGATGGTTGTTTACTATGTTGCTTGCTTCTTTCTGGGTTGCTTCTCTCGTTAACTTCAGTTTCGTTCCGGAGTTGTGAGGATTCGTTCAACTACGTCCATTCGTCTACTTCTTGGACTCGTTCTTCTTCCTTGCGGGATCTCAGGCAAGACGACCATACCCTCGATATCACTTCTATCTTTGCTTGCTAGTTTTTCGCTCTATCGCTATGTCGCGCTACCTACCACTTGTTTATCAAGCCTCCCAAATTGTCATGATGGGTATAAACTTTCAAGAGTTGTGCCCGCGGTTATGTGGCAGATGAGAATTCGTTAATGTCCGGTTGTAGAGAACTTGACACTTGACTTAATTAAAATGCATCAACCGCGTGTGTAGCCGTGATGGTCTCTTTTCGGCGGAGTCCGGGAAGTGAACACGGTCTTGTCTTCTGCTTGTACGTAAGTAGTTTGAGGATCACTTCTAGCTTCATGACCGTTGCATTGCTTCTCTTCTCGCTCTTATTTGCGTATGTTAGCCACCATATTTGCTTAGTGCTTGCTGCAGCTCCACCTCATTACCCTTCTCCTACCCATAAGCTTAAATAGTCTTGATCTCGCGGGTGTGAGATTACCGAGTCCTCGTGACTCACAGATACTTCCAAACAGTTGCAGGTGCCGATGATACCAGTGTAGGTGACGCAACCGAGCTCAAGTGGGAGCTCGATGAAGATCTTGGTCGTTGCATGTGTCTTTTCTGGATGATCAGTAGTGGTGCCCAATTGGGATAATCGGGGATCTAGCATTTTGGGTTGTCTTCCTTTATTTTGGTTCCATAGTCGGACTTTTGATTGTACTTTGTATGATGTATGATTTATGTATGTATTGTGTGAAGTGGCGATTGTAAGCCAACTCTTTATGCCTTTCTTATTCAGTACATGGGATTGTGTGAAGATTACCCCTCTTGCGACAAAACTACCATGCGGCTATGCCTCTAAGTCATGCCCCGACACGTGGGAGATATAGCCGCATTGTGGGTGTTACAGGGGGGCTTTAGTCAATGTTATATTCATGCCCCAATCATGAGCTCTCAAGAGAAATTATTATTCAAAAAATTTATGCTCAGCTTTCTCGTAATGTTCGATCCATGCTCGATACTTCTTGTACTGGTTCCTATATGAAGAATGATACTGAATTCAAATGGGATTTATTGGAAATAATTAAACTCAGCTCTGAAGATTGATATCTCGACGAAGGTAAAGAGTCGGGTATAAACCTTAATTTTGATTATGTTATATCTTTTATGGATACCGATGCTTTTCGTGATTTTAGCACTAAATATGGACTTGACTCTGAGATAGTAGCTTCTTTTTGTGAATCTTTTGCTACTCATGTTGATCTCCCTAAGGAGAAGTGGTTTAAATATCATCCTCCCATTGAAGTTAAATTAGTAGAACCTATTAAAGTTGAAGAAGAAACTATTACTTATAATGTTGATCCTATTGTTCCGACTGCTTATATTGACAAAGCTCCTTTCCCTGTTAGAATAAAGGATCATGCTAAAGCTTCGACTGTGGTTAACAAAAGTAATATTAGAACACCCAAACCCTCTGAGAAAATTAAAGTTGAACCTAGTATTGCTACTGTTAAAGATCTCTTGGTTGATAATATTTATGGGCATGTTATTTATTTCTGTGATGAAGCTGCTACGATTGCTAAACCTGATACTAAAGATAAACACAGACCTATTGTTGGCATGCCTGTTGTTTCTGTTAAAATAGGAGATCATTGTTATCATGGCTTATGTGATGTGGGTGCTAGTGTGTGTGCAATACCTTATACTTTATATAAAGATATTATGAAAGATATTGCACCGGCTCGGATAGAAGATATTGATGTTACTATTTAGCTTGCTAATAGAGATACTATATCACCAATTGGAATTGTTAGAGATGTTGAAGTCTTGTGTGGGAAGATAAAATATCCTACTGATTTTCTTGTTCTTGGTTCCCCACAAGATAATTTTTGTCCCATTATATTTGGTAGACCTTTCTTGAATACTGTTAATGCTAATATAGATTGCAAGAAAGACATTGTTACTGTTGGTTTAGGGGATATGTCTCATGATTTTAATTTCTCTAAATTTCGTAGACAACCACATGATAAAGAATTGCCTAGTAAGGATGAAATTATTGGTCTTGCTTCTATTGCCGTGCCTCCTGCTGATCCTTTAGAACAAAATATTTGTTAGACAATGAAAATGATATGTTTATGAATGAAAGAAGGGAAATAAATGAAGTATTCTTTAAACAAGGACCTATTTTGAAACACAATTTGCCTGTTGAAATCCTTGGGGATCCTCCTCCACCTAAGGGTGATCCCGTGTTTGAGATCAAACAATTACCTGATACTCTGAAATATGCTTATCTTGATGAAAAGAAGATATATCCTGTTATTATTAGCGTAACCTTTCAAAGCATGAAGAAAATAAATTATTGAAAACTCATAAGAAGCATCGTGCCGCTATTGGATATACTCTCGATGATCTTAAGGGCATTAGTCCCACTCTATGTCAGCACAAAATTAAATTGGAGAAAGATGCTAAACCAGTTGTTGATCATCAACGACGGTTAAATCCTAAGATGAAAGAAGTGGTAAGGAATGAAATATTGAAGCTTCTGGTGGCAGGTATAATTTATCCTATTGTTGATAGTCAATGGGTAAGTCATGTTCATTGTGTCCCTAAGAAGGGAGGTATTACTGTTGTTCCTAATGATAAGAATGAATTGATTCCACAAAGAATTGTTACAGGTTATAGGATGGTAATTGATTTTCGCAAATTAAATAAAGCTACTAGAAAAGATCATTACCCTTTACCTTTTATCGATCAAATGCTAGCAAGATTATCCAAACATACTCATTTTTGTTTTCTAGATGGTTATTCTGGTTTCTCTCAAATACCTGCGTCAAAAGATTATATTAGATGGTTATTCTAGTTTACCTATTATATTATCTATCTTGGATGTTTTACATGCATTTATATGCTATTTTATATGATTTTTGGGACTAACCTATTAACCTAAAGCCTAGTGCCAGTTTCTGTTTTTCCTTTTTTTAAGTTTTACAGAAAAGGAATATCAAACAGAGTCCAAATGACCTGAAACTTTACGACGATTGTTTTTGGACCAAAAGAAGCCCAATGAGTACCGGAGATGCACTAGAGGAGTCCCGAGGCCTCCACAAGGGTGGAGGGCGCCCCCACCCCCGTAGGGCGCGCCCTTCGACCTTGTGGGCCCCTCGTGGCCTCCCCTGACTTGTTCTCGACGCCAATACCTCTTATATATCCCCAAACCTCTAGAACATAACCTAGATTGGGAGTTCCGTCGCCGCAAGCCTCTGTATCCACCAAAAACCAATCGGGACCCTGTTCCGGCACATTGCCGGAGGGGAGAATCATCACCGGTGGCCATCTTCATCATCCCGGTGCTCTCCATGATGAGGAAGGAGTAGTTCACCCTTGGGGCTAAGGGTATTTATCAGTAGCTATGTGTTTGATCTCTCTCTCTCTCTCTTGTGTTCTTGATTTAGCACGATCTTGATGTACCGCGAGCTTTGTTATTATAGTTGGATCTTATGATGTTTCTCCCCCTCTACCTTCTTGTAATGGATTGAGTTTTCCCTTTGAAGTTATGTTATCGGATTGAGTCTTTAAGGATTTGAGAACACTTGATCGATGTATGTCTTGCATGTGCTTATCTGTGGTGACAATGGAATATTCACGTGATCTACTTGATGTATGTTTTGGTGATAAACTTGCGGGTTCTATGACCTTGTGAACTTATGCATAGGGGTTGGCACATGTTTTCGTCTTGACTCTCCGGTAGAAACTTTGGGGCACTCTTGGAAGTTCTCTGTGTTGGTTTGAATAGATGAATTTGAGATTGTGTGATGCATATTGTATAATCGAACCCACTGATACTTGTGGTGACATTGGAGTATCTAGGTGACATTAGGGTTTTGGTTGATGTGTGTCTTAAGGTGTTATTTTAGTATGAACTCTAGTGTTGTTTGTGACACTTATAGGAATAGCCCAATAGATCGATCAGAAAGAATAACTTTGAGGTGGTTTCGTACCCTACAATAATCTCTTCGTTTGTTCTCCTCTATTAGTGACTTTGGAGTGACTCTTTGTTGCACGTTGAGGGATTGTTATATGATCCAATTATGTTATCATTGTTGAGAGAACTTGCACTAGTGAAAGTATGAACCCTAGGCCTTGTTTTCAAGCATTGCAATACTGTTTTCGCTCACTTTTACTACTATTTACCTTGATGTTTTTATATTTTCAGATAACAAAAACTTATATCTACCATCCATATTGCACTTGTATCACCATCTCTTCGCCGAACTGGTGCACCTATACAATTTACCATTGTATTGGTTGTGTTGGGGACACAAGAGACTCTTTGTTATTTGGTTGCAGGGTTGTTTGAGAGAGACCATCTTCATCATATGCCTCCCACAGATTGATAAACCTTAGGTCATCCACTTGAGGGAAATTTGCTATTGTCCTACAAAACTCTGCACATGGAGGCCCGACAACGTCTACAAGGATAAAGTTGCGTAGTAGACATCAAGCTCTTTTCTGGCGCCGTTGCCGGGGAGGTTAGTTCTTGAAGGTATATCTTTAGATCCTGCAATCGAATCTTTCAGTTTCTTGTTTTATCACTAGTTTAGTTTATAAAAGAAAACTACAAAAATGGAATTGAGGTTGCCTCATATGCTTCATCTTTTTAATGTCTTTCGTGAAAATAAGGATTCCAATAATTGTGCCAAAGTGTTTGAAGAAGAATGCATAAAAATGTTTGGCACTAAATCTTTGAATGATGAGCATGATTGCAATGTTGTTAGTATGAATTCTTTGAATATCCATGATTCTAATGATATGCAAAGCCATAAGCTTGGGGATGCTATGTTTGATGAAGATGATATTTTTTGTCCCCCAAGTTTTGATGAGCGAATTTATTATGATGAAAGCACGCCTCCTATTTATGATGATTATTGTGGCGACATGTATGCTATAAAGAATAATGATAACCATGAAACTTGTCATCATGATTTTAATTTTCAATTGGATTATGCCTCACATGATAGTTATTTCGTTGAGTTTGCTCCCACTACTATTGATGAGAATAGATTTGCTTATGTGGAGAGTAATAAAATTTCTATGCTTGTAGATCATGAAAAGAATGATTTATGTGATAATTATATTGTTGAATTCATTCATGATGCTACTGAAAATTATTATGATGGAGGAATATATGCTTGTAGGAGTTGCAATAATATCAATTTTCCTCTCTATATGTTGAAAATCTTGAAGTTATGCTTGTTTTACCTTCCTATGCTAGTTGATTCTTGCTCCCATAAGTTGTTTGCTCATAAAATCCCTAGGCATAGGAAGTGGGTTAGACTTAAATGTGCTTGTAATATGCTTCATGATGCTCCCATTATGTTTCAATTCCTATCTTTTATGTGAGCATCATTAAATTGATCATGCCTAGCTAGAAAGGCATTAAAGAAAAGCGCTTGTTGGGAGACAACCCAACATTTATACCCACTGTTTTGGTGTGTTCACATGATTATTCTACTGTAGTAATCATGTTTTACAACTTTTGTTTCATTAAAGTGTCAAGTAAGACCTTTGGGATGATCTATGGTGATAGTTGATTCGATCTTGCTGAAAATAGAAACTTTTGTGCTTAGGAAAACAATTCTAAATTTTAACAGAAGCGTGATAAAATACTTATTCGTTTTGCAGAAGATTAATAAACAAATTACTCAGGTTTTCCTATTATTTCAGAATTTTTGGAGTTACAGAAGTATTCAAGAGTTACAGATTACTATAGACTGTTTTGTTTTTGACAGATTCTGTTTTTGATGCATAGTTTGCATTTTTTCTAGTTTCTATGGCTTATATTGCTTAATATAAATTGTATAAATGATAGGGTAAAGTAGGAATCATGTGATAAAAATTATGAATCTTGTCTTGACAGTACCTAAGTGGTGATTTGCATTATTATACTAACGGGGCTTACGAGTTTTCTGTTAAGTTTTGTGTTGTGAAGTTTTCAAGTTTTGGGTAAAGATTCGATGAACTACGGAATAAGGAGTGGCAAGAGCCTAAGCTTGGGGACGATCAATGCACCCCAAGGTAATATTCAAGGATAGCCAAGAGCCTAAGCTTGAGGATACCCCGGATGGCATCCCCTCTTTCGTCTTTGTTAATCGGTAACTTGACTTGGAGCTATATTTTTATTCACCACATGATATGTGTTTTGCTTGGAGCATCATTTTCTTTTATTAGGATTTGCTTGCTGTTATTTAGAGTAATGTTTGTAACATCCCAAATTTTCAATTTGGAATGTTATACACTAGATCATCATTGCATATCATATTTTATTTGCATTTTGGCTGATCCTAGAAAATTCTATGCAACTCAAGGACCCTCGGAGAGAGTTGGGGATTTTGTTATTTTCATATTTGAGTTTTCTCAAATTTTGAAAATAGGATCATTTGATTTTATTTATTTTATCTTCAATTATTTCTATTATCAAAATATGAGAGAGGGAATAAAATGACTTTCCCAAAATAAATAAATATTGAGGATTTAACAAAAAAATCAAATAAGATTTTATTTGGATTTATTTGCTATTTTATTTGAATTAGGGAAAAATGCGCGTTTTTCAAAATTGCATTTAGGCCCCAAATA
Source organism: Triticum dicoccoides (assembly GCF_002162155.2). Lineage (NCBI taxonomy): Eukaryota > Viridiplantae > Streptophyta > Magnoliopsida > Poales > Poaceae > Triticum > Triticum dicoccoides. The sequence goes on from NC_041392.1 coordinate 447,654,903, forward strand.
AATGTTCATCCTGTGCGGCTTGATTTTAGAAGCCGGTGAAAGTTTATTTTGGGATTTTTGGACTCTGTTTAGTATTCCTTTTGTTTTTTTTTCTGAGCGTAATTATAAAAAAAGTCCAAACTGACCTTGGGCCGTAACCGGCCAGGACTCCGCCTGGCCGGGCCCTTTATATAGCACCCCGAGGCCCGAGGCCAGCCCAAGTCACCGCCGCCCCCGAACCCTAACCCTAGGCCGCCGCCGCCGGATCCGCCGCCAGAGGTAGTTTTTTCGCCGCCGTTTTTTTAGAAAATCGATCGGTTTTCCGTCAGTTTTGTTCGTTTTTTTAGTTTCGGTTTTTTAAATAGATCAGTTTTTCCGGTTTATTTAATTAGCGAGCATTCGTCTATTCGTTCGTTTTAACGAACGTTCATCGTTTTTCTTTTTCTCGAATTAAATCCGTGAATTTTTTCAGATCGCGATTCCTGATTCGATTTTCGTTTTAGTCTAACTTTTCGCTCGTTTATCGGAATCAGGCGATTCAAGCGCCTAGAGTTTCGTCTCAAAACCCTCTTTCCTTTTAACCAACTCAAACAAGTTTTTCCCTCTGTAAAAATTTCCCTAGATCCAGAATAGTAAATGAAGCCTATTTCTTTTGCCGTTTGTCTTTCGTTGCTTCGTTCGATTTGATTCTTTTTGCCAACCGGAGTTCTTAAGTTGAACTTTCTGGTTAGATCTTTTATTCGAGTTTTACCTATGCACTAGTTGAGTACTTATTGTATGCTTGTTTGTTTGCGATAGAGTACCCGGAGTGCGCCGCGTGCTACTTCGAATCGCTAGGTCTTGCGGATCATCAGCAAGGCAAGTAACACTTTGATCATACCTCCTACTACCCAGTTTTATTGCATTAGATCAATCCTCACACATTGCATGATTAGGATCTAATTAAATTGTGGGCTTGGGAAGTAGTTGAGGTAGTACCTATTACATGTTATTATCAAACCTTTGGGAGTTACTTCTACGTTTGCTTATTGTCCCATGCTATGCTAGTAGACATGGATTGGGTGAGTGTATCCATGACAGATGTGAGATTGTTAAATTAATGGTTTATATAAGGTGGCAACTTAAATACACATCTGGGTGGATTGAGGCACCTGGGTATTCTAGCGATTGCCTGTTTTTCTTTTGGACTGCCACCCAGGCTCAAAGGGATCATGAGATTATTCATGCTAGAAACTTCCGTGTGCAGCCACAAGCTACTATGGGCTCTAGCATAGTTGATTAAGTTGTGCGAACTCTTACAGTGGTAGACTAGCAGATGTAGGGGAAAGTAGGTGTAACGGTCTACCCGATCGTAAGGTGCTAGCGCTTCTGAAATACTATGTCTCGGTCATCCGTTTCTCAAACACCTTGTAGTGCGAGAAACCAAACAGAGGCGATCGAGTCTTGTGGGGAAAAGTGCACAAACCTCTGCAGAGTGTATAAACTAATCATGATTAGCCGTGTCCTCGGTTATGGACATCTTGAGTATCTAGTACTTGGATTATCATGTGAATCTCATCTTGTTACTCTAAAATTAATTTTGTTGGGTTATGTTTAATGAGGATGCTTAATTGGGATTGAGAATGCTGTCAACCATTCTTAATGTTTAACAACTACCATGATAGTTAAATAAAATTTATTCCTTTATAGTAGGGAAAATTGGCTTTATGCAAAACTATAACCATAGAGCTTTCCACCAGCCAAATATGCATATAGAATAGCCTATTCATTCCATTACTCTCTATGTGTTACTTTGCCAGCATATTCCATGTGCTGACCCATTTCGGGCTGCAACGTTAATGTTGAGACTTCTCAGACGATGATTAAGGTGCTTTTAGGTCGTGGTTCTATACTCAGTGATGTTGTTGGAGCTGATGGACTCACTTATCTTCCAAGCCTTCCGCTGTTATCGTTATTAGATGGCCTTAAGCCATATTTATTGTAATAAGTTGTCTTTTGAGACACTCGATGTAATAAGTGTGTGATTGCTACTCTGTTATAAATCCTTCAAGTATTGTGTGGTGTCAGCATTACTGATCCAGGGATGACACCTGAGCACAGAGATTGGACCGTTTGAGGTCTGGTCGCTACTTCAATAGAAAGGTCAAGTATAGCCTTTACCATGCTTATTTTGCAAGTCCATATGTTGTTGTTTTAAAAATAGAAAGTTTGTTGTTTTGTGTTGAATATTTGTGAATAGTTCGGACATGATAAAATGTTGAAATTTTTACACAATGCGTAACAACAAATTATTTACAGTGTGGTAAATTTTCAGAAATTTTTGAGTTAAAGAAGTATGATTCCTGTTACATTCTTTATAGACTATCTTGTTTAAACAGATTACTGTTATGATTGCATTGTTTACATATGTTTTGCTTGTTTAAAGATTTTATTTGAGTATAAAAGTGTTAAATATGATGAGAGATTTACTATGCAATGTCAAATAATAATTTTAGTGATTTGCTGCAGTAGAGAATAAGAAGGTTATGCATGGATTTATACTAACTTATCTCCCGAGTTCTTTTTGAGTTTTGTGTGGATGAAGTTTTTAAGAATTAGGGCAACCGTGATATGAGAGGAAATAAGGAGACACAAAAGCTCAAGCTTGGGTATGCCCAAGGCATCCCTAATTAATATTCTAAGAAGTCTCAAGCATCTAAGCTTGGGGATGCCCCGGTAGGCATCCCACCTTTCTTCTTCAACAACTATCGGTCAGTTTTGGTTGAGCCTAAGTTTTTGCTTCTTCACATGATATGTGCTATCCTTGCAATTCCATTTTATTTTGTTTTGCTTGCCATTCAAATAAAGTACTTAAGATCTAAAATTTTATTTATGAGAAAGAGTCTTCACATAGTTACATAATTATTCGACTACTCATTGATCTTCGCTTATATCTTTTGGAGTAGTTTATCATTTTTTCTAGTGCTTCACTTATATCCTTTTAGAGCACGACGGTAGTTTTATTTTGAAGAAATTTTTGAACTCTCATGCTTCACTTATATCATTTTGAGAGTCTCTAAACAGCGTGGTAATTTGCTTTGGATATGAATTTACTCCTAATATGATGGGCATCCAAGAGAGGTATAATAAAAACTTTCATATAAAGTGCATTGAATACTATGAGAAGTTTGATTCCTTATGATTGTTTTGAGATAAGATGGTGATATTAGAGTCATGCTAGCGAGTAGTTGTGAATTTGAGAAATACTTGTGTTAAGGTTTGTGAGCCCTGTAGCATGCACGTATGGTGAACCGTTATGTAACGAAGTTGGAGCATGAGATATTTTTTGATTGTCTTCCTTATGAGTGGCGGTCGGGGACGAGCGATGGTCTTTTCCTACCAATCTACCCCCTAGGAGCATGTGTGTAGTACTTCGATAACCAATTGATTTTTGCAATAAGTATGTCAGTTCTTTATGACTAATGTTGAGTCCATGGATTATACGCACTCTCACCTTTCCGCCATTGCTAGCCTCTCTAGTGCCGCGCAACTTTCACCGGTGCCATAAACCCACCATATACCTTCCTCAAAACAGCCACCATACGTACCTATTATGGCATTTCCATAGCCATTCCGAGGTATATTGCCATGCAACTTCCACCGTTCCGTTTATTATGACACGTTCCATCATTGTCATATTGCTTTGCATGATCATGTAGTTGACATTGTATTTGTGGCAAAGCCACCGTTCATAATTCTTTCATACATGTCACTCTTGATTCATTGCACATCCCGGTAAACCGTCAGAGGCATTCACATAGAGTCATATTTTGTTCTAGTATCGAGTTGTAATTTTCGAGTTGTAAGTAAATAAAAGTTTGATGATCTTCATTATTAGAGCATTGTCCCATGTGAGGAAATTAAGAAAAAAAGAGAAAGGCCAAATACAAAAATAGAAGACCCAAAAAACTGAGAGAAAAAGAGAGAAGGGATAATGTTACTATCCTTCTGACACACTTGTGCTTCAAAGTAGCACCATGATCTTCATGATAGAGAGTCTCCTATGTTGTCACTTTCATATACTACACTACAAAAAAAAGACACTTCCGTGATGATACGTGTTTGTCACAGTAGGTCACGTTTTCTGTCAACTGAGAGAAAGGCCAAATACAATGAAAAAAATATTAATTGGTTTGAAACAGTACTTAGAGTAGTGATTTGCTTTATTATACTAACGGATCTTACCGAACTTTCTGATACGTTTTGTGTGATTGAAGTTTTCAAGTTTTGGGAGAGATCACGATGTATGAATGAATAAGGAGTGGCAAAAGCCTAAGCTTGGGGATGCCCGAGGCACCCCAAGGAAATATTCAAGGACTCCCAAACAACCAAGCTTGGGGTGCCCTGGAAGGCATCCCCTCTTTCTTCTAACAATCATCGGTAATTTCATTCGGAGCTATATTTTTATTCGTTACGTGATATGCATAAATCTTGGAGCGTATTTTGCATTTAGTTTTCACTTTTCTTTGATGCACCATGCTGGTATGATATAGTCCTTGGTTGATTTATAGAATGCTCATTGCACTTCACTTATATCTTTTGAGTATCGATTTATAGAATGCTTCATGTGCTTCACTTATATCATTTGAAGTTTGGATTGCCTGTTTCTCTTCACTTAGAAAACCGCCATTTGTAGAATGCTCTTTTGCTTCACTTATATTTGTTAGAGCGTGGGCATATCTTTTGTAGAAAGGATGAAACTCTCTTGCTTCACTTATATCTATTTAGAGAGATGACAGGAATTGGTCATTCACATGGTTAGTCATATCCTACATAAAACTTGTAGATCACTAAATATGATATGTTTGATTCCTTGCAATAGTTTTGCGATATAAAGATGGTGATATTAGAGCCATGCTAGTGGGTAGTTGTGGATTGTAGAAATACTTGTGTTGAAGTTTGTGATTCGCGTAGCATGCACGTATGGTGAACAATTATGTGATGAAGTCAGAGCATGAGGTATTTATTGATTGTCTTCCTTATGAGTGGCGGTCGGGGACGAGCGATGGTGTTTTCCTACCAATCTACCCCCCTAGGAGCATGCGCGTAGTACTTTGTTTCGATGACTAATAGATTTTTGTAATAAGTATGTGAGTTCTTTATGACTAATGTTGAGTCCATGGATTATACGCACTCTCACCCTTCCATCATTGCTAGCCTCTTCGGTACCGTGCATTGCGCTTTCTCACCTCGAGAGTTGGTGCAAACTTCATCGGTGCAAACTTCATCGGTGCATCCAAAGCCCGTGATACGATACGCTCTATCACACATAAGCCTCCTTATATCTTCCTGAAAACAGCCACCATACCTACCTATTATGGCATCTCCATAGCCATTCTGAGATATATTGCCATGCAAAGTTCATCATCATCATATACATGACTTGAGCATTTATTGTCATATTGCTTTGCATGATCGTAAGATAGCTAGCATGATGTTTTCATGGCTTGTCATTTTTTGATGTCATTGCTACGCTAGATCATTGCACATCCCGGTACACCGCCGGAGGCATTCATATAGAGTCATATTTTGTTCTAGTATCGAGTTGTAATATTGAGTTGTAAGTAAATAAAAGTGTGATGATCATCATTATTAGAATATTGTCCCATGTGAGGTTATCAAAATAAAAGCGGCCAAAGAAGCCCCCCCCCCAAAAGAGAGAGAGAGAGGCCAAAGAAGCCAACAAAAAAAGAAAAAAGAGTTTTTTTAAAAAAATGAGAGAAAAGAGAGAAGGGACAATGTTACTATCCTTTTACCACACTTTTTCTTCAGAGTAGCACCATGTTCTTCATATAGAGAGTCTCTTGAGTTATCACTTTCATATACTAGTGGGAATTTTCATTTTAGAACTTGGCTTGTATATTTCGATGATGGGCTTCGTCAAATGCCCGAGGTCTTCATGAGCAAGACAGTTGGATGCACACCCACTTATTATCCAGTTTGAGCTACACTTATAGCTCTTAGTGCATCAGTTGCATGGCAATCCCTACTCCTCACATTGACATCAATTGATGGGCATCTCCATAGCCCGTTGATTAGCCACGTCGATGTGAGACTTTCTCCTTTTTGTCTTCTCCACACAACCTCCATCATCATATTCTGTTCCACCTATAGTGCTATGTCCACGGCTCACGCTCATGTATTACGTGAAAGTTGAAAAGGTTTGATAACGTCAAAAGTATGAAACAATTGCTTGGCTTGTCATCGGGGTTGTGGATGATTTGAATATTTTGTGTGGTGAAGATGGAGCATAGCCAGACCATATGATTTTGTAGGGATAACTTTCATTGGCCATGTTATTTTGAAAAGACATGATTGCTTTATTAGTCTTAATGTCAAATGATAGACTATTGCTTTGAATCACTCGTATCTTAATATTCATGCCATGATTAGATTACATGATCAATATTATGCTAGGTAGAATTCCACATCAATTTTTTTCTTTTTTATCATTTACCTACTCGAGGACGAGCAGGAATTAAGCTTGGGGATGCTGATACGTCTCCGTTGTATCTATAATTTTTGATTGTTCCATGCCAATATTCTACAACTTTTATATACTTTTGGTAACTTTTTATACAATTTTTGGGACTAACATATTGATCCAGTGCCTAGTGTCAGTTCCTGCTTGTTTCATGTTTTTTGTTTTGCAGAATATCCATATCAAACAGAGTCCAAACGGGATAAAAATGATGGTTTTGTTTTGGAATATATGTGATTTTTGGGAAGAAGAATCAACGTGAGACGATGCCCGAGGGGGCCATGAGGCAGGGGAGCGCCCTGGGCCCTCGTGGCCACCCCGTAAGGCAGTTGGTGCCCTTCTTTCTCTGCAAGAAAGCCAATATCCGGATAAAAACCGTGTCCAAAATTCAGCCCAATCGGAGTTACGGATCTCCGGGAATTTAAGAAATGGTGAAAGGGCAGAATTAGGGAACGCAGAAACAGAGAGAGACAAAGAGACATATCCAATCTCGGAGGGGATCTCGCCCCTCCCATGCCATGGAGACAAAGCACCAGAGGGGAAACCCTTCTCCCATCTAGGGAGAAGGTCAAGGAAGAAGAAGAAGAAGGGGGGCTCTCTCCCCCTCATGTGGCACCGGAACGCCGCCGGGGCCATCATCGCGACAACGGTCTACACCAACAACTTCACCGCCATCATCACCAACTCTTCCCCCTTCAATGCAGTGGTGTAACCCCTCTTTTACCCGTTATAATCTCTTCTGAAACATGATGCTCAACGCTATATATTATTTTCCAATGATGTATGGCTATCCTATGATGTTTGAGTATATCCGTTTTGTCCTATGGGTTAATTGATGATCGTGATTAGTTTGAGTTGCATGTTTTATTATTGGTGTTGTCCTGTGGTGCTCTCCGTGTCACGCAAGCGTGAGGGATTCCCGCTGTAGGGTTTGCAATATGTTCATGATTTGCTTATGGCGGGTGGCGTGAGTGACAGAAGCACAAACCCGAGTAAGTAGGTTGTTTGCGTATGGGAATAAAGAGGACGTGATACTTTAATGCTATGGTTGGGTTTTACCTTAATAATCTTTAGTAGTTGTGGATGCTTGATAGAGTTCCAATCATAAGTGCATATGATCCAAGAAGAGAAAGTATGTTAGCTTATGCCTCTCCCTCAAATAAAATTGCAATAATGATTACCGGTCTAGTTATCGATTGCCTAGGGACAAATAACTTTCTCATGACAAAAAGCTCTCTACTAAAACTAACTTAGTTGTGTCTTCATCTAAACAGCCGCTACTTTTTATTTATGCGCTCTTTATTATCTTGCAAACCTATCCAACATCACCTAAAAAGTACTTCTAGTTTCATACTTGTTCTAGGTAAAGCGAACGTTAAGTGTGCGTAGAGTTGTATCGGTGGTCGATAGAACTTGAGGGAATATTTCTTCTAACTTTAGCTCCTCGTTGGGTTCGACACTCTTACTTATCTAAAGAGGCTGCAATTGATCCCCTATACTTGTGGGTTATCATCTTCCTATATTACACTCAAAATGCAATTGCCCTGCCCGCTTGCATCTCCTCTCCCCTTTGCCTCTACCTCGATCCCCTGCCTACAGCGATAGGGTTCATCCAGCGAGCCGTCATCACTGGTCCCACCTGGCCTGGTCCTTGACGATGCTTTGTCCAGCTAGGCTACATGGCCGGCGGGTAGGGCCAAATCTCCCTGGCTGCTCCTCCCTCTGGCGCCGCCCCTCATTCTCATGGTCTCCAGCAACTGCTCCACTGTGGTTCGTCCAATTCACTACTCCGGCGGGCGCCACACAACTATGGCTGATGCCAGACTGTGGCAGAAGGCACCTTATTCTCCCTCCCCTCCTCCCAGGCCGTGGCCTTGAGGTGCTGTTGAAGGATGAGCTCATCCAACAAAGTGAGGATCTCCTCTGCTTTTTTTGCCAAATTTTGATTCTGATCCACTATACGATGAATTGCTATGAGCTGCTTCTGCTGCTGCTATATGATGCATTGCTATGAGCTGCTCCTGCTGTTGCTAAATGCTGAATTGCTATGAGCTACTGCTATATGATGAATTGTGATGAGCTGCTGCTATATGATGAGTTGCTATAAGCTGCTCCTGCTGCTGCTATATGATGAATTGCTATGAGCTGCTCCTGCTGCTACTATATGATGAACTGCTATGAGCTGCTGCTGGTATATGACTGGAGCTTATATTCACATGTGCTTATTTTCTTAGGATAACTCATAATAATTGTCCATAAGAAACTTGGCCAATAGAACTGACATACAAATAACATGTCATGATGATTGCAATGGAGGAGTGACCTACCATAGCACACTGTATAGGCTCACCGCTGCCTCTCCTTTTTTTGCGATGTTCCATGAAATTGCCACATACATCTTGTACTTTTTCATCGTGTAACCCTATATGCAAGTTGACACGGCTAATTTCAGACATCTCTACATGATAATACATTGCATATCCCTTGCGAATATTTAAACCACCAATTAACGATTGTGTGCATAGCATAAACTAGCCACGACTCTGTGTGCTGGACTAGCAGGCACTCTAAGGGAGCCTAATGTAGTGCACTGGAATTCCTACATGCCACCTATGATTTTGTGTAATGTACTACCTATGTTTCTAAATATATGTCTTTGTAGAGATTCTAGTATGGACCACATACATATGTATATATATGCATTTTCGAGTGTACATTCACTCATTTTGCTCCGTATGTAGCCTATAGTGGAATCTCTAGAAAGACTTATATTTAGGAACGGAGGTATGAGGTAGTATCATGTATGACCTCTACATATCTTATTTAGCAGCCAGTAGTATAAATCATTGTCTTCACAAAGGGATTACTGGTCGAAAATCCTAGCAAAGCACGCTGGCAGGCACATAACAATACAAGAGAGAGACACACTTACAAGATCATAGCAATGCCTCAGTCCAGAATCTTGGTTGGCCAAGCTGTTAGATCCAGAAAAAACATCGTCCTTGTAGTTTTTGCGAGCTGCATAATAGGTAACAGTGACATGTTAGTATATGAAGTACATCGGGTAGGTGATGCTGGACGAGTTTAAAGGAGAAGTACCTAGGCCGTGGCAGGTTCTTGGCATCTTGCCAGATGGTGGGAATCAGGTTAGAAATGTCAAGGGTGATGACACTACGCTAGCTGTCGAGGTCCAGTAAGGAGGGGGTCCAGTAAGGAGATCTAGAACCGTCGAGTAGGGTGTTTGTGGAGCGGCTCCTGTAGGGTGGACTACGGTGTGGGCGAAGCAGATCTGTGGCTGTGGATGAGGGCGTCGGTGAAGCTGCTCTGGTGGTTGGGTTAAGGATGGTGTCGACGATGAGGATCTGTGGTCGTGGACGGGGCGTCAGAAACTGCTCCGGTAGGTTGGATGAGGGTGCGACGAAGCGGATCTGTGGCCGTGGACTTGTGAGTTGGCAAAGCAGCCCCAGTAGGGTTGAGAATGGTATAGGAGAAGATACTCCGGCAAGGTTGACGATGGTGTCGGCGAAGCGGCTTCGGTAGGGTTGAGGAAGGTGTCAGCGAAGAGGATCAGAGGTCGTCGATGGGGGCGTCGGTGGGGCGGCTCCGGGAGGGGGGGGGGTGGACGAAGTGTCTCCGGTGGGGAGTACAAATGAGCCGCTGCAGATGCGCTGCGGTTGACGAGAGTACCGGCGCCGTGGACAAGCCCGACACTGAATGGGCTGTGGTACAGTGGTGGATGAGCAGTCTACTTGTTTCTAGTGGAGGCGGGAGGGGTAGATGCGGCCGCAGAAGCAGATCCGACAAGGTGGACGCCGCTGGCAGTGAATGGGCTCTGGTACGCCAGTGGATGAGCAGTCTAGGGTTTCGAAAGGGGAGGGGAAGAAAGGCCGATGAAGTATGAACGACGTGATGTAAGATGCTCTGGTGTTGTGGAGTTAGTCGTTTTTGCAGGAGGGGGAGAGGAAATGGGCGTGCCATGTGATAAGGGGAACCGGAAGTTACCAAAGCAGCCCCAACCTACTATATAGATGAGGGCGGTATTGTTACTGTTGTTCTCCGTGCACCAAGGACAAAAGGGGGATTTCGCATGCTAAAGACTAGGTGACGGAAATTTTAGAAGGAGGCGGGAGATTTTGCCGCCTGCGGGATCGTTCGTATCCAGTTTCAATTAATTTTGGACCGTGCTAGCGGGAAGGTCATGCGAGACTGTGTACATGGGGCACGCGTCAGCAGTTAATAACTGGTGTGAACTCCACCCCAGAAAAAGACAATAACTCAGGATGATGCGCCGATAACTTGGACGATCACACGGGCGCGACCAATCGTACGGGTGTAGAGGCGCATTCACAAAAAAGGGATCGAACGCTCAACCTATGTATTTCTCATGTAAATAGATAATTTAGTGCCATTGGTTATTTACTTTAAACATAATGCATTGACGTGTTAGTGTAGAGGCGCACAAAATGAAATGGATATTGTAGTCCCACAAAAGAAATGGATATTGTAGTCCGCTACTTAAAAGTGTTACCTCGTATGATTACATAGCCTCCATTTCATAAATTGCGTACCCGTTGAATTCATATATGAATATTACATATATTACTTCATAATAGAACCTTAAATCATCCAAGACTAATGAATTTGAATGCAAGAGTAACAGTGGTGCATGTACATGATAGCTACATTAGTGGTTTGAAGAAACATCACTGTAACTTTGGCATGCACAATTGAAAAGGTTTATTTAGATAGAAAAAAGTGATATGTGAGTGTCCAATCTTTATAGCGTTGAATCGATCGTGTACCTTTGGCCACGATACGAAGTAGGTATTGATTTATGTTCAAGCGATGCACGTCCACGATTGCTAGATAGTGATACGTGAATGAATTGTGCAATATCTCTCACACGCATACATATCTCATTTCCCCGTGGGCATCGGAATCACACACGCACACTTCATGTATTAATCTCCCTCCGTCAAGGTTAGAATTCGTCTTTCTACCCCGTCCTACAAGTCTCTCACACAGAAACACACACGCGCTCTCTGTCGAACACGCCCACCCACAGCCACTAATGTCTCAAAGGATAATTATGTCTCTCACACATATTCCTAAGGTTAACTCGAGTTCCGGAACCATATGAATACATACAATGGGATTCCAGCAGAGCACCTTTTGTTTTGAGATTTCGCTCTCTCTCTCTCTCACACACAAACACGCGCGCGCGCGTGCGCCCCCACGCGCGCGTGTAGACATTGTTTATCGCTTCATTTTTTCGGCATTTGCATGCACACCGTTTGTTTATCTTCGTGATGCTTTAAGTATGCCTCACACACATCATATCTACCTATCCATTAATATAGATATGTGTCACACAAACTCCTTCTCCCTACTAGCAAGATGCCCATGCGTTGCACGGAACATCAAGATGCATTTGTATGAGTAGTTTATCTTGTGGGAGGAAGGATGAACGAGGGAATGCCTTATTTGCAAATGTGGAGAGGGGTGTGGGTATCTTTTTGCAAAATTGCCATAGTTTCCTTCCTATCCGTCAGATATAAATCGGATGGCCTATATTGCAGGATGGCAGGAACACCATCGTCACCAACTCTGTTTTTTATAAGAGTAGAGATATGTAAGTGTCACTGCCCCCACCCACCCACACACACACTTCCCGACACCGAAGGAGTAGGGTGACACCTCGATCTTGATACTAATCTATCGACTGGCTTCTCTCTCAAACACACACACACACGCACACACTACCCAACACCGAATGAGTAGGGTGGCACCTCGATCTTGATAGTAATCTATCTACTCCTGTTTCAAACACACCCAGATACACACACACACTCGCTAGTTGTACGTACCTCTGTGCATACCGCGCACACTCTCGATACATCTTTCTCTCCCTCCACCTCCCCACCCCCACCCCAACCCCAACAATGACAGCAAAAGGGTGACAACTCGTTCTAATCTTAATCTGTCAATTGGTTTCTCTCTCAAACATTGTGTCTCTGTGCCTCGCTCAGACACACTCGATACGTCTTTTTCTCCATAGCCCCCTCGATATGTAGACTTCTCTCTCGCGCACAGCTGTAGTGATGATGACGCTGAACCCAATGTGCTTTGTTTTTAGCGGCCTCATGTGATAGCTTTCACCCCGTTTTCTGTTAATTAACAAGACAACCTTTTCTTTGTTACTACTAGTGAATCTGAAATCATTCGGGGCAGACATAAAATATATCACTTCAACCCAATTATCGCAGTAATTATTTTAAAAGAAACTAGCTAGATGCCCGTGCGCTGCACGGAACATCAAGATGCATTTGTATGAGTACTTTATCTTGTGAGAGACTAGCAAGATGCCCATGCGTTGCACGAAATATCAAGATGAATTTATATGAGTAGTTTATCTTGTGAGAGAAAAGGATGAATGAGGGAAGGCCTTATTTGCAAATGTGGAGAGGGGTGTGGGTTTGCAAAATTGCCATAGTTTCCTTCCTATCCGTCAGATATAAATCGGACGGCCTATATTGCAGGATGGTAGGCACACCATCATCACCAACTCTTTTTTTATCTCTACTCCTATAAAAGACTCAGTTGGTGATGACGGTGTGTCTGCCATCCGTCATTTCTAACCATCAGATCTGCATCTAACGACTATGATGTAAGTCATGGTTTTTTGCAACAAGACCCCACTTCTCTGCTCCAATTTGCAGAAACCCCTTAGTATATTGAAACCAACCACATCCCTTCCCCACCTCATCAAAACAGCCACAAGGAATATATTTTGAGTGAAACCTAATACGAGTATATTTTTAGTGATATATACACCAAACTAGAGTGTTTTCTTTCAAGTTTGTGAACATGTATTATTATATTTTGGATCCGTTGCAACGCACGGGCACATTGCTAGTAAGAGTAGAGAAAAGGATGAATGAGGGAAGGCCTTATTTGCAAACATGGAGAGGGGTGTGGGTATCCTTTTGCAAAATTGCCATATTTTCCTTTCTATCCGTTAGATATAAATCCGATGGCCTATATTGCAGGATGGCACACACACCATCATCACCAACTCTGTTTTCTACTCCCTCCATTCCTAAATATTTGTCTTTTTAGAGATTTCAACAAGTGACTACATACAAAGCAAAATGAGTGAATCTACACTCCAAAATATGTCTACATACACATCCGTATGTGGCAGTCCATTTGAATCTGAAAAAGACAAATATTTAGGAATGGATGGAGTATAAGAGTATACATGGAGATATATCTCTAGCATGGTCTACAACAAAAATGTGCTGGACTGTTGAGCGCTGGATGCTCGCAACGCGATGACCTGAGTTTGAATTCTGTCTTTAACTTTAGATTTTTATATTATATATTACTTATTTAATATATACTTCTTTTGCTACTGTACTGAAAGTGGAACCCATAGAGTACTTAGAATACAAGATTAAGGATGGACTTGTTTCTTTTTAACTTCCTGTACGAAGCTGTAACCACCCTACAAGTCACGTGTACACGGTACATGCAATTAAATTTTTATAGAGGGAGAATCATACACGCAATTAACTCAAATGGATTGGATATGACTCTATTATTTCTAGCATAAGAGCATCTCCAATGGCAGCCGGCAAATTTACTCCCGCTTCCTTCCGCGGAGGACGACATCAAATGCCAGCGGCATACATTTTCACAACTCTAACCAACCAGATGAAATTCGTGCAAACACGGACTGTTTTCATATAAGCATGCAGGATTTCGTATAAAAAGCCGGATCTTCATATAAACATGATGGATTTCATTACATTTACATGAACTAAGTGGTGCTAATCCGGCTCTCTTGGTATAACTAATACTCCCTTCGCCCGGAAGTACTTGTCCTAGAAATGGATGTATCTAGACTTTTTTAGTTATAGATACATCCAATTTATCCATTCTTAGAACAAATATTTCCCGCCAGCCGGAGAGGGAGTACCTAATCTAAATGGCCGCTCGCGGATCCCTTTGTCTTCCTCATGTCCGGCAGAAACTTGCGGGGTCGACGAAGGTCCTCGGAAGAGACGAAGTAACAAAGAAACCACCTGAATGCGCAGTCATTGTCTCAGCGACGGCCTTCATGGGACCCAAGTGGCGGCGGCCTCCTGTGTTCTACTTCTCCTTAATGATGGTGGCGGACACGGAGAAGCTGGCCATCGACTCGTCGCTCTCCACGCACCCGGCTTCTGTCTTTGCCTGCATGGCGTCGCCGCAGGCATGGGAGGCGTGGCCACCGTAGACACTGGTGGCGCGGTACGACACAGCAATGATGATGCCCGTACCGGCGTGCACGCCGCCGTACCAGTGTGGAGCAGCTCGCCACTCCTCATCAAGCTGAACTGGAGCAGCGAGTTGCTGAACCACACGCGGGATTGGGGCGGCAACTGGCTCCGTCGGGCCAAGCGAGGTTGATGAAGCACCCAGCGGCCTCACCCGTATCCGAAGGGCTCGCCAGGCCACCCATCCGGGTAGTATGCCGGAGAACGGCTCCTCGGAAGCCATTGGAAGAGTGGAGAAAATGGTGAAGGAGGAGATGGGGGAGCGGCGGAGGGGTGCGATTCTTGCCTGCTGTGTGTCTGGCCTCGTTTAAATAGAGGGCGGATGGTAGGAGCTTGGCCAGCGTCTGGCCTCGTTTAAACTGAGGGCGGACAGGAGGAGCTTGGTCGGTGCTGCGTTTAATTCCGGCCCGCTCATGAACGGACGTGTGGCCGGAGTAGGTTTCTCGGTTTGCATGTGGGTTTAATGAAGGGGTTTGATGGAGGTGAGGAGGCATGTTCAGCCGGGCGTGCAGCAGGCGGCGTAGTACTATTCGATTTGACAGCGGGCGGCGCAGTTCCCGATACGGCTTTAATGCAGATGAGGGAGGGGTAGCGGTTCCCGAAATGCTGGACAGCCAATGATGCATCCTCCTTCAATTAGCATCGTGCATGCATGAGGGAAGTAATGGGAGGAGGACCGGGAAAAGAGGCTGCACAATGTGAATGCAACACAGTTTGCACTTGTATAAAGGCGCCCCTCCATTCCAATGCATCTACCACATCGTACGCACCCAAGCATTTGCCTAAGCACCTACACTAAGCGCAAAAGTGCTCACTCCAGACCCATGGCGGCGATGCGCGCGAGCGGCAAGCGGCTGTGCTAGATGGTCCATGACGTCGGCCTGCGGCATGGCGCCGAGGATCGTCTCCAGACGGTGTTCGCGACCAACTGGTGGATGGCCGCCGTCGAAACTAACTACGACTCTCAGTTGGACCAGATGATCGTTTCCACCACCAACAAGTTCACCATCCTCAAGAAGCTCGGGGACGACATCGCTGTACTCCTCCAGCCCGCGCGCACGGGCTCCTCCAGCCCGCGAGCTCGGGCTCCTCATTGCCTGCCACCCTAATCGGCCTCCAATGGGATCGCACATGTCGGTATTGACTGGTGGCCCTGCGACTGCCCACCGATGCCACGAAGAATGTCCACCTGGAGGTCGCGCTCGCCGCGAGGCGCCTCGCCCTGCGAGAATTCGTCGACATACACATCCACATGTATGAGCAAATCATGTACATAGGTATCTACAAGGCCATTGAGGACGCTACGATGTTGTCCTTCCTCAACCGGCTAGAAGCCTTGGATGCCTTTGCTGAGAAGCACCTTGACCTCGCCACAAAAGCCGCCGCTCCTTAGCCGCCGGTCGGTGGCACGGCGCACTAAGTTGAGGAGGAGGAGGTCATACATTGATGGCTGCATCTTTCTTCTTTCCTCCTGTAACCACCATTGCGATCACATCATCATGGCCTTAATTCTTATTGTGCTATTGCATTCTCGTTCCAGTCAATACCGACATGTGCGATCCCTTTGCTTAATTTTATGCATCACTGTAACTAGTACCCCATCCTTCAATTTATAAGTTGTGCTTACCTTTTCCATCAACTTTGTGCAACGCACGGGCATCTTTCTAGAAACACTATAACACGTCGGACCGCATATGACCAAACCGACGATGCGCCAACCTAGCTACTACGTACCCTGCTTATCTGGCGGAAATAGCCCCGCCCTAGCGTATCCAATCACCGTTTCTATCTTTTTTTGAAAGTAATCGTTATTTCAATCTATCGATCGTGCCAAGGAGCAGAACCAAATGTTACGATTTATACATCTTTCTCTACTCCTACTCCTATAAAAGACTCATTTGGTGATGCTGGTGTGCCTGCCATCCGTCGTTTCTGACCATTAGATCTGCATCTAATGGCTGTGAGGTAAGTTGGGGCATTTTTGCAACAATAGCCCACTTCTCTGCTCCAATTTGCAAAAAAAAAACCTTTATTATGTTGAAAGAAACCACATCCTTCCCTCACCTCATCAAAACAGCCTGAGAAATATATTTTGAGTGAAAAGTAATATATTAGGAGTATATCAAAACAAGAGTGATTTCTTTCAAGTTTGTGAACAAGTACTACTATTCTACTACTTTTGACCTGTCGCAACTTACGGGCACATTGCCAGTAAAAGGAAAAGGCCTGTCGCGTTCGCGTCGCACCCCCACACGCCCGGGAATCGGGAGTACTCCATGGCACGTACGGCATGCCACATAGCTAGGGAAGGCGTGTTGCCTAGCATTTTCACTTTCATGTGGGACCACCGTTGAGCAAACCGACTATTGGCAAACCGCGCCCCGCCCGCCGTCGATTTGGAAAACAGAAACAAGGGGAAGATCTAGCTGTAGCATGGAAGCCAAGAAATTTGGTGTCTGATGGGGCTCGTTGATACATTGTTATTTATTCATAACTAGCAAGATGCCCATGCGTTGCACGGAAAATCAAGATGCATTTGTATGAGTAGTTTATGTTGTGGGAGATAAGGATGAACGAGTCAAGGCCTTATTTGCAAATGTGGAGAGGGGTGTGAGTATCTTTTTGGAAAATTGCCATAGTTTCCTTCGTATACGTCAGATATAAATCAGATGGCCTATATTGCAGGATGGCAGGCACACCATCATCACCAACTCTATTTTTTATAAGAGTAAATATAAGTATAAGTATAAGTATATATATATATTATATATATATATAAAGAGTAGAGATTTGGGTTTGGCACGAGCTCGTGCTGCGAGAGCACCACAAGGCCTATTGCAGGAGTTACATTTCCCTCTCTGGGCCCACGGGACCGAACTTCAGTGGTTTAGTGCACCGGCCTATGAATCAATGACATGCGGACCTTAAGTGCGGCTGGCCCACATGTCACTCTCATGGTGGTGGCGTGGTTCATGACTCACTCATTCGAGATGAACCGGCTGGTGGTGGTGTGGCCGTGGCGAGGGTGCCACAGCTAGGCATCGAGGCGTTACGAGGCGTAGATGCCCACACCGGCGAGTACTAACTGTAGTACAGAAGTACTCCAGTTGAGGATTGATGCCTGGGACGAAATGTGTCCTAGCCACTGGATGAAAATTCGATGGTGCGAGAGTACGGATCGGAGCACAGGAGCGGAGCAGGCAAACCGCGTCCAATCGGGTGTGGCTGTGGTAGAAAGTTGATGGTCATCGCAGTTCAGCTGGCCCGCATGTCATGCACACAAAGGCAGAGGAGCGGTGGGGCCAAGAGGGATGAGGCGCACGTCGGGGGACGTCGTGCCATGGGTTGGAGCGGCATCGTGGGAATCGCGTGATGGTGTGGCAGTGGTAGAAACAAGAAACGTGATGGTCGTTGTGGTTCAACTTCCATGGACAGGTTGTCATGTCTGCTGACACATGCATTGCATACCACTCACTGCAAGGAGCAGTAGTAGAGAAAACTTGTTCCAAAGATACCATTTTTTCGATAAAATTCTCGAGATATCATTAGTTTTTACACATGGGATTACTCCTGCAAGGGTCAATCACAACATGTGTTTTGTAAAAAAAATGCATCTTGATGTTCCCTGCAATGCATGGGCATCTTGCTAGTTATAAAAGAAGCCCACACAGGCATCTTGCCGTAGGGTGTGCCACCGACCCAAACTCAATTTTTTTCAGACCCTTAGGTGCACCAGATGCCGTGCCACGCTACAAAATGTAAAAAAAACAGCTCCAATTTTTTTAAAACCTGTTATCTTCGAACCATCAAAATAGCCCGAGGAATATATTTTGATTTACTTTTACTGATATATGT
The DNA here is from genome assembly GCF_002162155.2 of Triticum dicoccoides. Classification (NCBI taxonomy): domain Eukaryota; kingdom Viridiplantae; phylum Streptophyta; class Magnoliopsida; order Poales; family Poaceae; genus Triticum; species Triticum dicoccoides. The sequence continues at coordinate 447,673,578 of NC_041392.1, forward strand.
ATATCAAAACTAGAGTGTTTATATTTCAAGCCCGTGAACAAGTATTATTCTACTACTTTGAATCCATTGCAATGCACGGGCCAGCACATTGGTAGTAGTAGTCTCTATCTCTATCTCTACTCTACTCTTATAAAAAAACAGAGTTGTTGATGATGGTGTGCCTGCCGTCCTGCAGTATAGGCTGCCCGATTTATATCTGACGGATAGGAAGGAAACTATGGCAATTTTGCAAAAAAATACCCACACCCCTATCTGATCTATATCTAACAGATAGGAAGGAAACTATGACAATTTACCCGCACTCCTCTCCACATTTGCAGATAAGGCCTTCCCTCGTTCATCCTTTTCTCCCACAAGATCTTGATGTTCCGTACAATGTACGGGCATCTTGCTAGTCCCTACTATTATAAAAAAACAGAGTTGGTGATGATGGTGTGCCTGCCACCCTGCAATATAGGCCGTCCGATTTATATCTGATGGATAGGAAGAAAACTGTGACAATTTTGCAAAAATAAACCTACACCCCTCTCCACATTTGCAAATAAGGCCTTCCCTCGTTCATCCTTTTCTCTCACAAGATAACTACTCACACAAATGCATCTTGATGTTCCGAGCAACGCACGAGGATGTTTCCGTAGGGGTCTCTCCAGCGTGGCGTGGCCATAGTTGCAAGTTGACGCCCCTTGACATGTCGATGTTGAGGGGCACTCGGATTTTGTCCGATGAGTAGGTAAGATGAGTTTGATCACATAGTAAATGCATTCTAAAGATTACTTCCGTGTCCATTTCCTAATTCTCCCCCTGCCCACTGTTTCACAGGTTAGGCTGAGTGTGAGTGGAGATTGGCTTGCATATGTACGGGGGGTACCAACATCAATTTGCACAACATTTACAATGGTGACACCGTTCCCGTAGAACCTTTGTCCAACATTGGGATCAGCCATGCAACACGCCATCACCTAAGTTGGTACGATGGAACCATAGTGAGATTGAAGAAGATAGCACGAACCTTGCACATGGTGGTCAAAGGTGGACGCTGCTGTCTGCGGCCAATTTGTTGTCGTACGAGTACAAAGACGATGTGCTCCTTCCTAACTGCATCTTCGCGGTGACAAACCAGGGGACTTGTTTTGTATGGGACACATCCTACGGTATACTCCCTCTCTCCCAGTTTATTTGTTTTGAATTTTTTTTCATTTTATAAGTTTCAAATTTAAATTTAGATCTCCCCATCACATGTTGAGATTACAATGTCCATTAAATCGTCACGTGCATGTATAGTAAAGAAACAAATCTCGAGTTTGCCACGTGTTCGTGCAGCGGTAGCACCACAAGGTCTGGCGCAGGAGTTAGATTTACCTCTCGGGGCCCTCGGGTTTGAGCTTCAGCGCCTTACGACACCTGCCGTTGAGTCAATAACAAGTGGACCCGATAGGTGGCTGGTCCACGTGTAATGCTCCCGAAGGCAGAGGGGCAGTGGGGCAGAGAGGGGTGAGCCACAGGTCGGGGGACGTGTGGTGTCATGGGTTCGAGCGGTGTCGTTGGAATCGTGTGTGGCTGTGGTAGAAACTTTTTTTCAAGAGTATGGCTATGGTAGAAACTTGATGCTCGCCGCATTTCAGTTGGCCCACATGTCATGCACACAAAGGCAAAGGGGCGGTGCGGCCAAGAGGGGTGAGGCGCACGTCGGGGGACATGGTGCCGTTGGTTGGAGCGGCGTCGTGGGAATCGCGAGTGGCGGTGGATGAAACGTGATGGTCGCCGTAGTTGAACTTCCATGGACAAGTTGTCCTGTCTACGGACACATGCATTGCATACCGATCACTATAAGGAGTAGTAGAGAAAGCTAGGTGGATAAATAGTTCCTTATAGTCAAGCGGACCCATGCTACTACTTATTCCAAAGACATTCACACCATCGAAATAGTCCATCTATATCAATATACACATAGAGGGAATAATTTATTTTACAACAGAGGAAATAGTTCATCCATCCATAATGCCCTGCTACTGGTGCAACATCTTCTTATTGTTGTTGTTCTCATTTTCTGTGGGAGACGGCTTCGCAACAAGCTCTCTGGACCTTGCAGCTATCTCGAAACTCACACGGGCATCAAGGGTAGCATATTTTATCCGCTCATACGTCAAGGGATAATTCTCCCATCCAGATGACCTTAATGTCAGCGTCTCGTACCCTTATAAAGATTTTTTCCGAGCACAAAAATTGCTACGTCGAATAGGGATGGTGTCGGTTTATCACAATCTTCTACAGGAATTTTTATTTTGGTTTGTACATCAGCGATGCTTTTCAAATCAAGGTTGTACGGCTCCAACTTCTGTTTGTCCCCTGCGATGGCTGCCCCACAGAAGTATATGTCCTGCCGAGACAAGAAATCGTGAAGCTCACCTGGTATGGAGGGCGCGTGTATGATGTGGTACACCAAAACATCATCTTCGAGGCACAGCTGAAGGACGGCGGCGCGTTGGATCTTCCCAGTGGCACGCTCGGTGTACTCTGCGTCGAGACCGATGACCTTCATCTCCACCTTTTGGAGGGAGTTGGATACATTGTTGATCCACTTCCGAACAACCCTTGGGTGGTCAGTGACTGTGGCAACTATGCTCAACGGGCCTTCAGCGATGACATGTTGAACGCTAAAAACCTATATCTCGATCTCTTTCGCCATTTGGAACCTCTAGACCGGAGGGCTATGGTTGGAGAATTAGGATTAGATGGCTAGACAAACTAAAGAAGAAGATTATTTATAGGGGCTTCGGAATTACTGCAGGAGGATGTGAAGAGGTTAAATCAATGTGAATGCAGTGTGGTTTGGATGCAAATGAAGATGAAGGAGTAGTGAAGAAGCCGAGGAAAATCGGTTCCCGATGGAGAAATAAATGGGAGAAGTGGCCTGCAGGCAGTTGATTAGACGGCTAGGTAGACTAAACAAAAAGGCAACACAGGTAGACTGAGAGTGGGGCCTGTCCCTGTACGTGCTCATCTTTCTAGCGCTACATGTGTCCCTTTTTTTGAACATCGCTACATGTGTCCCTGTACGGGAGTCTACTCATGTTCCTACTACTCCTACTACTACTAGTAGTAGTACAACTATGGTACACTTGATGGTCAAAATACTATTATTCATCCGGTCCTCATAGTGACATGACAAGACCCTGCGCCCAAGGTGACACCAGTCCAGGCGGCGTGTCTGGGTTACCAAAGTCAGCCTCACCTTGTGCACTATGCCGTCACTGTCACCGCCGGTGTATAGCATGCCTCGCCTCGTCTCCCTCTCCCCTAGAACCACTCCATCTCCATCTCCATCTCGCCGGAGATCCTAAGGTTACTCTTCATCATCTCACTGTGCCCCCGGGTACCATGGCCTCGCTCGCCTCCCCCAGTACCACTATTCCCTTGCTAGCCGCTCCAGCACCGAGAGCCTTCCCCTGTAAATCAAGCCCCCCAAAACCCCACCTTCCAAACTCCACCATGGCCGAACGCGAACCGCGCAACATCCATATGAGCCGTGATTGGAGCAATCTCCCCAGTGACATCCTCGACCTCTATTGTTCATCTATGGATTTGTTGAGCGCCCTGCAGCTGGCTGCATGCTCGAGGGGCATGCACACGACCATCGTCGAAGCGAGGCCTAAGCTTTTCAAGACACCCTGCTTGCTGCTATCTGGTCTTGCGAGATTTGCTCACCATGGTACGGAGGCGTACATGATGCCCCTTGACTTCAATCTGACCTCCATTAGCCGAAACTTCTTTGTAGGTATGTAGTGGGTCGCCATACATCATTTCCCTCGACTTCCATCCGATCACCATCGCCTAAACTTCTTGCAGGTATTTACTAGGTCGGCATGAACTCCCACTGGATGGCTGCCGTCAGAGAAGATGGGAAAAAGTTGGTGCTCGTGAATTTCTAGACCTCCCATGATATTATCCTTCCTCCGTTGGACGATATAGAGTTTTATCATCGCGGTCCAAGTCATCTAGATTACGTCGTCATTTGGACGCACCTTGTTTTGCAGAAGATTGTAATTTGCCAAGTGCCCACACGACATGCGGATTACGCAGACTTGAAGCTAATTGCCTTGTTCGACAAGGGACTCGCCTATCATTCCGCCGGTGCCTTCTTTAGCTGGAGACAGCTTAGCTCGCAGTGGATTGTCGTCAAAGCTGATACCCACTTCTGTGATGCTATCGAACACAATGGCATCATCTACGCGATCGACAAAGCAGATGGCACCACGTATTGCTGGGATGACACATGTAAGTTGTTTCCGTCTGATGTTAATGATGACGCCATGACACTGTTTGAACCTTTTGTGATGATTGACATATCCCTGTTTGAGCAGAATTTGAGTAGAACTATGGCAATGTATTAGAGACGCCGTAAATCAGCTATATTTGGAATGAGTTAATTCATGCGATTGTGACCATGTCATTACAGCCAATTTGTACCCCTGAATAATCAAACAGTTAGGAAGATTTTGATATTCTCCTTATTTTATAGTAATCTATATACTACTAAATATGAGTGTGTATCAATGGCCATGTTAGTTTCCTCATTTTCATGATGTAGAAACATGCATCACAATGTTGGTTTCATCTAACCATACATTAGGGAAGTACATGTGCATATGGAGAACTCTATATTTGGAAGTAGTGAAATCCTATAATGCTTACCATGTGTACATACCTATGTTCGCCTTCAGCAATAAATGGCTAGAATATAATGCTCCCAAAATTTTGCCCACAGAACAAGAGTATGTAACAATGCATGGTCTGTTAGTTTCCTTGAAGAATTTGTTTGTGAGGACAGAACATGATTACATAACATGCATGACATGGTAGTTTCCTGTGAAAAATCGATTGTGAGATAACATGAGTATAACCATGCATGGCACTTCTATATTTTCGAACCCAGTATACATTTCCTTGTATTTTCCTCCCAGTTCCAACAGGGACATATCAATGATGTTCCTTGCATTATCCTACTCATACTCTGAACAATGTTGATCTTACATTAACACTGCCTATCCTTTTTGATATGATGTAGTGTCCCTACAATTACTTCCCTTTGTAATCACACCACCTTTGCCAAAAACAGGGGAGCACAACTAGTTCCTCGCTCGATCAGATGACGACAAAAGACTGATGATCATTCGGACACATGAGCTGGAAAAGTTATATTGCAAAAACCCCACTGCATGCAAGCACCGTGAAATACATGAGTATCCGGACAGTGGCTATTATGTCTACGAGGAGGATACCAGCTTGTTGGGGCCTTCAGGATTTTTGAGTTGCAGGCGGGTAAACAGCCTTGGTTCACACTCTCTATTTCTCAAACTCAATTATCTGATTAACCAGGAGATCACCGTTGGCAAGGACCTTGATGGCAGAGAGGCTTTGTTTGCTATGGAAAATTGTGTCTGCACGGCGAGCCCTAGGAGTTCGGGAGCAAACTCCCCTGATTGTCAATGATATAGCCTGCAGCCAAAAGAATGTGAGAATTACAAAGGCATTTGGATTAACTTTGATCCTTGGATGCATCGAGTCCAACAGGCAGTGATGTGGTTCAAGCCTTCAGGTTGATAGGTAATTGGGTTGTTGCATCGAAAGGTTGGAGTACTGGTGTCTCCGGATCACTTGTGGCTGAACCGGGGCTGCAAATTATGATGGTGTTGGATCATCCCTCTTCGAATGACTTGTTGTCTTTGCTGCTTGTTCTTGATGGGTAGTTCTCTCTTTTGTTATGCATATTCATTGTCATTTGGTCATCCTCATCTATGTCACTCTTACTATGTAACAGTTGCCTCTATTTAGAATTTCATTCTCGTCTAGATCACAAGAGTTTGAGCGCTGCAGATGGTGCATTTTGGTGGTGTAGCAAGACTTCTTATGAACTATCATGTCTTGTTGTTTATGTCAGTAGTAGTCACTAGTCAGTGTTTGAATGTTGTATATATCGTTGTTTCGAACTGTTTATTGTCTTGAATTGTTGGTGGGCTAAATGAGGGCATCACCATTCTCCAGTGTTCAGAGTATATCTCCTTTTTTCAAGTTATAATTTGAGCTTAGTGTCTTTTGGATGATGTACACTTGTTTGGGCCAGTGAGGTGTCGTTGAATATGGGTCGAGTAGTAACACAATGCCAAATAGGTCAATTATGACTCTTAGGCCAGGCTCTCAAAAGATCCTCAAAAAAGGTCGGGCTCTCAAAAAAAATAATAGGGACTCTTAGGCCGACATGTGGGCGCCACCGGTGTTTTCGTGCGCTTGCGCACCAAGAGCATATTTGCGCATGTTCGAAATTCATGCTACCTTTTCATCCCCAATACCCCACCTCTGGAATCTTGATTCCTACTCCAGTTCCCACAAATCCCCCTCCTGTATTCCCTGTACTCAAGCGCACTATCATGTCGCCGGTCAACACGGATCTCCGAGCCGGAGATCCTGAGGTCCGTCCTGCCTACGGGCGCAGCGTGCTGTCGCTCAACAGTGGCATGGTGGCGCTAGACGACCAGTTTCCCGGCAAAGTGCTGATGGTAACCATCAACGATGAATGGCCTCCCGTCTCACTGGATGACCTTGTCAAAGCTCCTGTCGTTGCACATGACATCCAAATATGTGACTTGCTCGTCGAAGTCAGTCCGCCACCGGCTGAGTTCTTCGTCAGGTTCTGGACAACTTTCGACTGCAGTCGTGTGTTCGAATCTTCCCGGCGTTTGTTCTGCGATGGCGCGCTGGTGAGCTTTGATTGGTGGCACCCAAGATGGGGCTCGGTGCCCTCTGAGCTTGAGTTTTTAACAAAGCTTACCTTCCACGGCATGCCTCGATGTGCTTGGAACAACGAGCCCATGAATGAGCTTATCAACGACCTTGGAGGTGAGCTCGTAAGTATGTTTGTTCCTCCAGACAGCTCAACTCTGACGGTTATGGCATGGATGAAGAAGCCGTCCACCATGCCGAAGGTGATTAGTGTTGAGATACCGGTGCAGGAACCATGGTTGTACTATTCGTCGCCACCAAGGCCGCCGCGGACCACGTTAGGGATGTACCTATATCGAGTGTTCATGCATGTCGAAGAAGTAGTAAATCCATCAATCAAAGTCCTGCCGCTGGTGCCCGGGTCCATCGACGCCGTCCATTACAGGAGTCAACATCAGACTTTCCCCGTGTTGCTCGGAACGATGGATGGTACAGGGCCTACTCCATCGCATGGCGGAGGCCACTACTTCTTTGGGAGAAGAGACACGGCTGGCTGCCTAGATGTGCTCTAATTTGAGGTAACAACTGAATCTTGTCAAATACTGTACTAGTTAAATCCGAGCTATGGGTATGAAACACTGATGTGCCAGTACATTTGATTGTGACCTGTTCTGTTTTATACCTGAACTTTTTTTAGAAAGGGTTGTACGTCAACTTAAAGTTCTAGCAGAACTTATATATTGTGTTGTCTGTCTGTTTTCTTTGCATAGTGTCGGGGTTAATGACACCTATGGGATCACAGGGAATCCCTACTGCGGTTGATGGGGCGCGGGGCTATGGAAAGAGCGGGTTTAGAAGATCAACACGGGGGAATTTTTATCCAGGTTCGGGCCGCAAGCGATGTGTAATACCCTAATCCTAATTTGGTGTATATTTGGTGTTCTTGAGTTCTTGAACTAGCTGCGGTGCATCCTAGCTCAAAAAGTCCGAATCCCTCCTCAGGACGCCTCGGGCCTCCTTTTATATGTCGAAGGGGCTGCCACAGCGGCACACATGAGGTGGAAAGTGTCTACAGTGTACGAGTCTATCTCCATGAACCGTAGGACAAACGCATTTAATGCGCTGCCGACGTGCCCTCTTACTTTATCAGGGACAGTAAGGAAGCTCGTCTCGTCTGTCGCAGCCTCGCCTCGCTTCGACGAATGTCCAAGCTGACAAGGCATGCAGCGCCACGCTGGCTGGCTGCTGCGCTGGTGCAGTGGCAGGGTCTTCACAAAGATCTGCATGTCACCACGCAGGTGCTTGCCTGGTTGGCCTAGGAGCTGCATGCTGCCACGTAGGTGCGTGCCTGGTTGGTAGGCTGGCTGCTGCGCTAGAACGGCCATGGGGCAGTGAAACCTGGGTAAGTGCGGGCCTGGTTGTGACCCCGCAGATGTCCCCGGCAAGGGTCTTGCCGGAGTCTTGTGGGCGTCCCCGGCAAGGGTCTTGCTGGGGGGCCTTCATCTTCTCGTTCTCGTCTAGTCTTGCAGGCCTCTGTTCATCACAAAGATCTGCATTCCACCATGCAGGCGCTCCTGAGCCTTGGTCTTGACGTTGTTGACGGCATCATAATTCTTAGGCTCAAAGGTGGCGTTTTCAATGGTGTTGGGCAAGTTGCCCCGGCAAGGATCTTGCCGGGGCAGCATAGGTCGTTCCCGGCAAGGCTCTTGCCGAGGGAAACCCATCCTGTCCCTTTGCTCTTCACGCCTCTGGTTTCAATGTTGCTCGTGTAGTCTTGTATCTTCACTTCCTCTGCCCCGCCAAGCATGGTCATAGGTGTGGCTACGACTGCCCTTGCACAAGTAAAGGGGTACAGAAGGCCCCTACTTTTGTACACCGACAGGAGCCCCCGGGCCTGGGCCACACATAAGCGCAGAGCGTTGTTGGGCCAGGCCTAGAACGGTGCGCGGCCATGCATGGCAGGGTTTTAACCATGATAACTCCTCTGCTAGTTGCACTTCCCCACGACCCGCGTTGAATGCGTGACTGCTACCTCTTGAGCATGTGTTTATTTTCCCTTGAAGAGGAAAGGGTGATGCAGCAAAGTAGCGTAAGTATTTCCCTCAGTTTCTGAGAACCAAGGTATCAATCCAGTAGGAGGTAACATGCAAGTCACCTAGCACCTGCACAAACAAACAAGAACCTCGCAACCAACGCGATAAAGGGGTTGTCAATCCCTTCACGGTCACTTACGAAAGTGAGATCTGATAGAGATAATAAGATAAATATTTTGGTATTTTTATGATATAGATTGGAAAATAAAGATTGCAAAATAAACGTAATAGAAATAGCAAGTTGATGTGAAAATAATATGATGGAAGATAGATCCGGGGCCATAGGTTTCACTAGTGGCTTCTCTCAAGGTAGCAAATTCTATGGTGGGTGAACAAATTACTGCCGAGCAATTGATAGAAAAGCAAATAATTATGAGAATATCTAGGCATGATCATGTATATAGGCATCACGTCCGCGACAAGTAGACCGAAATGATTCTGCATCTACTACTATTACTCCACACATCGACCGCTATCCAGCACATCTAGAGTATTAAGTTCATAAGAACAGAGTAGCGCATTAGGCAAGATTACATGATGTAGAGGGATAAACTCAAGAAATATGATATAAACCCCATCTTTTTATCCTCGGCGGCAATAATATAATACATGCCTTGCTGCCCCTGCTATCACTGGGAAAGGACACCGCAATATTGAACCCAAAGCTAAGTACTTCTCCCATTGCAAGAAAGATCAATCTAGTAGGCCAAATCAAACTGAAAGTTCGAAGAGACTTGCAAAGATATTAAATCATGCATAAAAGATTTTACAGAAGAATCAAATATTGTGCATAGATAATCTTGATCATAAACCCACAATTCATCAGATCTCGACAAACACACCGCAAAAAGAATTACATCGAATAGATCCCCAAGAGAACCGAGGAGAACTTTGTATTGAGATCCAAAGAGAGAGAAGAAGCCATCTAGCTAATAAATATGGACCCGAAGGTCCGCGGTAAGCTACTCACACATCATCGGAGAGGCTATGGTGTTGATGTAGAAGCCCTCTGTGATCGATTCCCCCTCCGACGCAGCACCGGAAAAGGCCCCAAGATGGGATCTCACGGGTACAGAAGGTTGCGGCGGTGGAAATAGGGTTTCATGGTGCTCCTGGATGTTTTTGAGGTATATGGGTATATATAGCTGGAAGAAGTGCGTCGGTGGTGTTGCGAGGGCCCCACAAGGGTGGGGGCGCGCCTACCCCCTGGGCGCGCCCTCCTGCCTCGCGGCCTCCTCCTCTCTTTCTTGACGTCCACTCCAAGTCTCCTGGATCACGTTTGTTCCAAAAATAACTCTCCCAAAGGTTTCATTCCGTTTGGATTCAGTTTGATATTCCTTTTCTGTGAAATACTGAAATAGGCAAAAAAACAGCAATTTGCACTGGGCCTTTGGTTTGTAGGTTAGTCCCAAAAATAATGTAAAAAGGTATATTAAAGCCCATTAAACTTCCAAAACAGTTAATATAATAGCATGGAACAATCAAAAATTATAGATACGTTGGAGACGTATCAAGCATCCCCAAGCTTAATTCCTGCTCGTCCTCGAGTAGGTAAATGATAAAAACATAATTTTTGATGTGGAATGCTACCTAGCATAATTCTCAATGTAATTTTCTTTATTGTGGCATGAATGTTCAGATCCGAAAGATTCAAGACAAAAGTTTAATATTGACATAAAAATAATAATACTTCAAGCATACTAACAAAGCAATCATGTCTTCTCAAAATTACATGGCCAAAGAAAGTTATCTCTACAAAATCATATAGTATGGCTATGCTCTATGTTCACCACACAAACTATTTAAATCATGCACAACCCCGATGACAAGCCAAGCAATTGTTTCATACTTTTAATGTTCTCAACCTTTTTCTAAGCCACGCAATATATGAGTGTGAGCCATGGACATAATACTATAGGTGGAATAGAATGGTGGTTGTGGAGAAGACAAAAGGGAGAAGATAGTCTCACATCAACTAGGCGTATCAATGGGCTATGGAGATGCCCATCAATAGATATCAATGTGAGTGAGTAGGGATTGCCATGCAACGGATGCACTAGAGCTATAAGTGTATGAAAGCTCAAAAAGAAACTAAGTGGGTGTGCATCCACCTTGCTTGCTCACGAAGACCTAGGGCATTTTGAGGAAGCCCATCATTGGAATATACAAGCCAAGTTCTATAATGTAAAATTCCCACTAGTATATGAAAGTGACAACATAAGAGACTCTCTATCATGAAGATCATGGTGCTACTTTTAAGCACAAGTGTGGTAAAAGGATAGTAACATTGTCCCTTCTCTCTTTTTCTCTCATTTTTTCCTTTTTTCTTCTTTTTTTATTTGGGCCTTCTCTTTTTTTTCGTCCGGAGTCTCATACCGACTTGTGGGGGAATCATAGTATCCATCATCCTTTCCTCACTTGGGACAATGCTCTAATAATGATGATCATCACCCTTTTATTTACTTACAACTCAAAAATTACAACTCGATACTAGAAAAAAATATGACTCTATGTGAATGCCTCCGGCGCTGTACCGAGATGTGCAATGAATCAAGAGTGACATGTATGAAAGAATTATGAATGGTGGTTTTACCACAAATACGATGTCAACTACATGATCATGCAAAGCAATATGACAATGATGTAACGTGTCATAACGAACGGAACGGTGGTAAGTTGCATGGCAATATATCTCGGAATGGCTATGGAAATGCCATAATAGGTAGGTATGGTTGCTGTTTTGAGGAAGGTATATGGTGGGTGTAAGGTACCGGCGAAAGTTGCGCGGTACTAGAGAGGCTAGCAATGGTGGAAGGGTGAGAGTGCCTATAATCCATGGACTCAACATTAGTCATAAGAACTCTCATACTTATTGCAAAAATCTATTAGTTATCGAAACAAAGTACTACGTGCATGGTCCTAAGGGGATAGATTGATAGGAAAAGACCATCGCTCGTCCCCGACCGCCACTCATAAGGAAGACAATCAAATAAATAAATAAATCATGCTCCGACTTCATCACATAACGGTTCACCATACGTGCATGCTGCGGGAATCACAAACTTTAGAACAAGTATTTCTCAAATTCACAACTACTCAACTAGCATGACTCTAATATCACCATCTTCATATCTCAAAACAATCATCAAGTATCAAACTTCTCATAGTATTCAATGCACTTTTTATGATAGTTTTTATTATACCCATCTTAGATGCCTATCATATTAGGACTAATTTTATAGCCAACAAAAATTACCATGCTGTTCTAAAAGACTCTCAAAATAATATAAGTGAAGCATGAGATATCAATGATTTCTATAAAATAAAACCACCACCGTGCTCTAAAAAGATATAAGTGAAGCGCTAGAGCAAAATTATCTAGCTCAAAAGGTATAAGTGAAGCACATAGAGTATTCTAATAAATTCCGATTCATGTGTGTCTCTCCAAAAGGTGTGTACAGCAAGGATGATTGTGGTAAACTAAAAAGCAAAGACTCAAATCATACAAGCCGCTCCAAGCAAAACACATATCATGTGGTAAATAAAAATATAGCCTCAAGTAAAGTTACCGATAGACGAAGACGAAAGAGGGGATGCCTTCCGGGGCATCCCCGAGCTTAGGCTTTTGGTTGTCCTTGAATTTTACCTTGGGGTGCCTTGGGCGTCCCCAAGCTTAGGCTCTTGTCACTCATTATTCCAAAATCCATCAAATCTTTACCCAAAACTTGAAAACTTCACAACACAAAACTCAACAGAAAATCTCATGAGCTCCGTTAGTATAAGAAAACAAACCACCACTTCAAGGTACTGTAATGAACTCATTCTTTATTTATATTGGTGTTAAACCTAATGTATTCCAACTTCTCTATGTTTAATACCCCCTGATACTAGCCATAGATTCATCAAAATAAGCAAACAACACACGAAAAACAGAATCTGTCAAAAACAGAACAATCCGTAGTAATATGTAGGTTTCGAATACTTTTGTAAACCCAAAAATTCTGAAATAAATTGGTGGACGTGAGGAATTTGTCTATTAATCATCTGAAAAAATCGACCTAATCGTACTCTCCAGCAAAAATTGGCAGCAAATCTTTCTGTTTTTATAGCAAGATCACAAACACTTCCCCCAAGTCTTCCCAAAGGTTCTACTTGGCACAAACACTAATTAAAAGCATAAAACCACATCTAAACAGAATCTAGATGAATTATTTATTACTAAACAGGAACAAAAAACAAGAAACAAAAACAAAATTGGGTTGCCTCCCAACAAGCGCTATCGTTTAACGCCCCTAGCTAGGCATAAAAGCAAGAATAGATCTAGGTATTATCATCTTTGGTAGGCAATTCTTCAATAAAACACTTATAACCCTTAGGAGTTTCCTTCTTTTTATTAATGATCAAACTCCTAGGCAATAAATCAAGAAAATCATTTGTAGCAAAAGGTTCCTTAATGATAGTGAATAAGTTGGGGTGAACACTTATTGCTTTGAGATCCGCATTTTCCTTACTAGAAGATTCACCTTTTTTATTTTTGGGCACATACATAAACTTGGCAAATCTAGTAGTAGGAGGATTTGGAGTATTTTTCATGCAAGAAAAGGCAGACCCTAAGTTGGTAATAATATCCTCAAGTTTATCAATTCTTGTGGAATCTTGATCTATATTTTCGTTGACTATGGGTTCCTTTTCATTAAGAAAATTCAGAGTAACTCCTTCCTTAGATCCATATTGGGTAATCTGATTGTGGATCTTTTTATACAAATTATCAATCAACTCTATAGTGGCAACTTTATTTTCAATAATTTCAAGCCTTTGCATCACATGTTCCAAAGTTAAAATAGTTCCATTAACCAAGAGAGGTGGTGACCCAAACAACTCTATCATAGCATTATAAGAATCAAAAGTATGGCTACCCAAGAAATTCCCTCCGGTAATGGTGTTAAGAATATGTCTATTCCAAGGGGTGATGCCTACATAAAAATTGCAAAGAAGAACATAAATGGATTACTTCCTAGTGGATATATTCTGAGCATTGCAAATTCTATACCAAGCATCTTTTAAATTTTCTCCTCCCTTTGTTTAAAATTAAGAACTTCATGATCGGGAGTACTAACGATGATAGAAGGACTAGCCATAATAGCAAAACCAACGATCTAACACAAGGATACACAAGAAGCAAGCGAAAAGATACGAACGGAAGAGAGGCGAGCAGAAAAGAGGGCGAATAAAACGGCAAGGGTGAAGTGGGGGAGAGGAGAACGAGAGGCAAATGGCAAATAATGTAATGCGAGGGATAAGAGTTTGTGATGGATGCTTGCAATGTCTTGACTTGTGCGTAGATGGCGCCAAAAATGGCTAGTTGTTGGTAGATCAAATCTTGACTTGACTTGGTGCAACCTCCCTAACAACAGCGCTAGAAATCCTTCTTGCTACCTCTTGAGCATGCATTGGTTTTCCCTTGAAGAGGAAAGGGTGATGCAGCAAAGTAGCATAAGTATTTCCCTCAGTTTTTGAGAACCAAGGTATCAATCTAGTAGGAGGTAACACGCAAGTCGCCTAGTACCTGCACAAACAAACAAGAACCTCGCAACCAACGCGATAAAGGGGTTGTCAATCCCTTCATGGTCACTTACAAAAGTGAGATCTGATAGAGATAATAAGATAAATATTTTTGGTATTATTATGATATAGATTGGAAAATAAATATTGCAAAATAAACGGTAATAGAAATAGCAAGTTGATATGAAAATAATATGATGGAAGATAGACCTGGGGCCATAGGTTTCACTAGTGGCTTCTCTCAAGATAGCAAATTCTATGGTGGGTGACCAAATTACTGTCGAGCAATTGATAGAAAAGCGAATAATTATGAGAATATCTAGGCATGATTGTAACACCCACAATGCGGCTATATCTCCCACGTGTCGGGGCACGACTTAGAGGCATAGCCGCATGGTAGGCTTGTCGCAAGAGGGGTAATCTTCACACATCCCATGTACTAAATAAGAAAGGGATAAAGAGTTGGCTTACAATCGCCACTTCACACAAATACAAGTTAAACATACATCATCCAAATTACAAACAAGGTCCGACTATGGAACCAAAATAAAACAAGACAACCCCAAATGCTAGATCCCCGATCATCCCAACTGGGCACCACTACTGATCAACAGGAAACGAAACAACACAACGAACAAGATCTTCATCGAGTTCCCACTTGAGCTAGGTTGTGTCACTTGCACTGGTATCATCGGCACCTACAACTTTATGGAAGTATTTGTGAGTCACGAGGACTCAGCAATCTCACCCGTGAGATCAAGACTATTTAAGCTTATGGATAGGAGAAGGTAGTGAGGTGGAGCTGCAGCAAGCACTAAGCATACATGGTGGCTAACATATGCAAATAAGAGCGAGAAGAGAAGCAACGCAGCAGTCGTGAAACTAGAAGTGATCAAGAAGTGATCCTGAAACTACTTACGTTCAAACATAACACAAGAACCATGTTCACTTCCCGGACTCCACCGGAAAGAGACCATCATAGCTACACACGTGGTTGATGCATTTTAATTAAGTCAAGTGTCAAGTTTTCTACAACTGGACATTAACAAATTCCCATCTGCCACATAACCGCGGGCACGGCTTTCGAAAGTTCAAAGCCTGCAGGGGTGTCCCAACTTAGCCCATCACAAGCTCTCACGATCAACGAAGGATATTCCTTCTCCCGGGAAGACCCGGCCAGTCTCAGAATCCCAGTTACAAGACATTTCGACAATGGTAAAACAAGACCAGCAAAGCCGCCCGATGTGCCGACAATCCCGATAGGAGCTACACATATATCGTTCTCAGGGCAACACCGGATAGGTCAAGCTACGAGTAAAACCAACCCTCAAGTTTCCCCGAGGTGGCCCGCAGGCTGCCCGGTTCGGACCAACACTTAGAGAAGCACTGGACCGGGGGTTAAAATAAAGATGACCCTCAGGAGCGCGACTCCCAAGGGAAAAGTATAGGTGGTGGTGAGGCAAATGGTAAAACCAAGGTTGGACCTTGCTGGAGGAGTTTTATTCAAAGCGAATTGTCAAGGGGTTACCATAACACCCAACCATGTAAGGAATGCAAAATCAAGAACCATAACACCGGTATGACGGAAACTAGGGCGGCAAGAGTGGAACAAAACACCAGGCATAAGGCCGAGCCTTCCACCCTTTACCAAGTATATAGATGCATTAATTAAATAAGAGATATTGTGATATCCCAACATATCCATGTTCCAACATGGAACAAACATCATCTTCACCTGTAACTAGCAACGCTATAAGAGGGGATGAGCAAAAGCGGTAACATAGACAAACAACGGTTTGCTAGGAAGGTGGGTTAGAGGCTTGACATGGCAATATGGGAGGCATGGTATAACAAGTGGTAGGTAGCGCGACATAGCGATAGAGAAAACAACTAGCAAGCAAAGATAGAAGTGATTTCGAGGGTATGGTCATCTTGCCTGAGATCCCGCAAGGAAGAAGAACGAGTCCATGAAAAAGACAAACGGATGTAGTCGAATGAATCATCACAACTCCGAAACGAAACTGAAGCTAACGAGAGAAGCAACCTGGAAAGAAACAAGCAACATAGTAAACAACCATCACATAAACATGGCATGATGCACGACCAAGTATGATGCATCTTCGGTTTAATGAGGCATGGCATGGCAAAGTGCACAAGCAAAACTACAAGTTAAGTGGAGCTCGATATGCAACGAGTTGCATATTGATGAAACACCACATGACTTATTTAGTTATCTCTTGGTTATCTACTCAACAATATTAAATGTTGTTAAACATGGCAAGAGGTGAAGCATAAGTAAACTAACTATCTAGTCAAGTTTAAATGAGGCCGGAAACAACAAACAACAATTCCGGAAAAATCCTCAAATGCAAATTATGGATTTGGTACTGTTCTATCCTAAACCATATTTTAGAGTTGTTAAACATGCAAAGTAATGCCACCATGTAAAAGTAGACATTTTTCTACCCCATTTACATATAAAGTTTATTTAAAATGGAGCTACGATTATCTAGTTATGAATTAAATCATTTTAGCATGTCATTATGCAAAAATAAACACAAACAACATTTTAAACATTTTTATCATGGTTGAAAGTTGCATATTATGAAACTAGACAAAATTCTAAGCATTTTTCATATTAAATTTGTTTAATTCCGATGCACGGTTTGTGAGATATGATATGCATGAAGTTTAGGGGCTATTCTGTAATTCTGTTTTTACTGGAGAAAAACTAAAATCGCAGGTAGGGAAAAAAAGATATGGGCCACATCCGGCTAGCCCAACAGAGGAAAGGCCAGGGAGCTGCTCACCCCGGCGAGCTGGCGATGCTGGGCCTGGCAAGGCCGGTCCAACGGTGCTAGCGATGCAGGGGTCGAGGCGCTCGTCCTCCTCGTGCCTGGCGCAGGAGCAGGAGACAGGGACGGCGGTGCTCGAAGTCAACGACAGGGCAGCGACGACTCCGGCAGGTGAGGGCGGCGGGGAGGATCGGAGAGGAATGGATCCAGGCAGATCCCGCTGCGGAGGCTCCATTCCCGGTGATGACGAAGCAGATCGGCAGGGGGAGTTGGTGCCATGGCGTCCTGCGGGATAGAGAAGAAAGAGGATTTGAGAGACCGGGAGAGAGCAGGGAAAGGAAGGAGGCGAGGCCGCACTGGCCTGCTGGAGGTCTCCAGCGATGGGAGGCGCTCGTCGCCGGCGAGCACGGATGGCGGGGCAGCGTGCTCGGAGGCATGGTCGGGCAGAGCGAGGAGCGAGGGAGCCAGGCGAGCGGGGCGCGGGCGCTCAGGCGTCAGAGATTTGGGCTCGGGGTGGGCTGCGTTCGGGCTTGCAGGCCTGCGGTGGTGGGGTGGCTGGCTGGGACGCGTGGCAACGCCTGGTTGGCTGCGCGCGGTGCCTGGCGGCGACGACGCTGGCTTGTGGAGCGGCGACAAGTGGCGGCGCTGGAGGTTAGGGCTAGGGGTAGGTTTAGGCTATGGTTTTGACCGAAATGACAGAAGGGGCGTCTATTTATAGACATGGGTCTAGGAGAGGGGTTTTTTTAACTGTTTTCGGACCGTTCGATCATCATCGGACGGCTCCGGATAGAGGGGGAACTTGGTGGGCTGTTTAGGAGAGTGTGGGCTGAGAGGAGGGAAGAGAGGGAAGCCTGGCAACAGTTTTCGGAGACCGAAAACGTCCGACGTATGACCGGCTATAATGTCGCTATATGTTTAACGGTTGGGCTATCAAACGTACTCCGAATGCGATGAAACTTGGCAGGCGGTCTACTGACAACATAACAACACCACACGCCAACATTCAACCCATTCTGAGAACATTTTCCGGTCACTTATAAAATACTATTTTGGAGGTGCCACGGGCGCGTGCAAGTGTGTCTGGACTCAGAACGGACAACGAAAGGAACTGGGAGACCTGGACGGATGCACGTTTCAAAAGCATGCGGATGTAATACAGATGATGACATGGCAAAATGCAACACACAAGAGAATGACAAGGCAACAACAGCGAATAACTGGAAGACACCTGGGGCATCGGTCTCGGGGCGTTACAACACTCCACCACTACGAGAGGATCTCGTCCCGAGATCTAGGATGGCACCGGAGAGGAAACGGAAGAGGAAGAGAAGAGGTAAAACTAAGTTGCTTCTTGTGCAAACGAGTGAAACCAAAGAACCTTGAGAGGTTGAACAAATTGAAAGAAAGAATACAACAAAGATGAACAAAGTTGAAAGCACTTTGTTAGAAAATAGGAACAAGGAACATTACTAAAACCTTGTAGGTTGAAAGACATAAGAAAAAGGGTTGCAACGGACAAGAAGTACATGCAAGCACTCCGGTTGAAACAAGATGCAAGACTTGAAAAGATGAAAAGAACTTGAGCAGAGGACACAACACTCAGGTTAAATGGATAAGCATGAAAAGAACACGATCCTCACAATTCGAGATGATGAGTGAAGAGAGCAACATCACAATGCCTCTGGAAGAAAGAATAGAAGATAGATCATTGGAATGAAAGAATGGAGAAGAAAATGCCAACTTCTGCCACAAAAGAGCTTGGAGAGCACCCTTCCAATAAGGTTATAGCAGAGTTGTTGGAAAAAACAACAACAAAAAGAATAAACTTGTAGTGGGCTTATGGAAAACTTCTCAAAATTGAGGCGAAATTCTGCCACTACGGAAACAAAAGATTGGATTGATATCAACAAGGAGACGAGAAGCTTATTTCACTGGGAGGATAAATGAAGAACTTGGGTCATTTATAAGCACCATAAATAACAACAATCCTTAGGGAAAGCTTTAGGTGAAATATAACCCAAGATAACTTCCAACAAAGAGATTAGTGGATTTAAAATACCTCATTCTTGATAACTTGTGAATCATGAAACACGAAGGGAAATTATCAAGAATGACATAAAACCACCTCAAAAGATAAGAGAGAAGGTATTGAACTTCGGAATGCAAGATGAAGAATGCTTGAAGTATAGCTTGGCGGATCATAGCTTCGAGAGAAATCCTGGCGAATAATTGAAGAATGAAAGGAATCCTTGATGAACCACCATGTAGAGCCTCCATGAAGAACTCCGGTAACAAAATGATGATAAAAAGAAAGAGAAGTTGAAAACACAAGGTGAAGCCTTGTAATGATTTAGATGGAGATTCGTGATGATGTAACCAAGAAAACTTGGAACTCCAGAAAAGAAAGATGAGCAATTGAAACCAAGAATTTTTGATGAATCTCCGGAATAAGGAATTGAATTTACTCGATGAAACAAGAATAAGAATTACATTATGCTTATCCTACACCAATTTAAATTGATGACAAGCAACGGATTTGGCATACTACTTAATCTCGTAGAAAGAATTAAGATAGATATAGCGCAAACTTGGGAAGGTCTTGATGGATCCCCCAGTGGGGTTTGGAAACAAGGAATGAATTAATGTGATAACGAAGGAAGACAAATCTTGAATGAACCACCATAAGAATTAAAACTGAAAGTAGGAAAGGCACAATTCACCGAAAAGAATTGGAAAATGAATGAAGATACTTGAGGTAAATTAGATACATGAGAACGAAGAGATCATGAACCGGTTAGAGGATATTTGAACGATGCACCGATAGGATTGTCGAACGAGAGTTGAAAGCTGGAATGAATAATTCTGAGATGACGTGCTCCGAAGAATCAAGCTGAAAAGACTCCTAAATTACTCCGGGTGGGTAAGAAAAACATTCTCCCAATCGAAAACAATTATGAGAGGATGGCATCAAGCTTGAACTACGCATCTCTGAGAGAACGGACCAAGATTTGAGAGAAACTCTTCTTCGGTCTTCAAATGTTGATAATGATGATGAGAAACACCACCATGAATTGTTGAGGCACTCCAGAATGAAAATTAGAAAGGTTGAACCAACGATGAAAATAATTTGAAAGATCTTGGTGAAAGACATTTGGCTGATGATAACTCATTCTTACGTCAAACTTTGAAATGAATTTGAGAATAACTCTGGAAAAAGAAGAGTCAGGTAAGATCCAGGGAAAAGACCTGTGGGTTAGGACCCACTCAGAAGAAACACCGTTGAAAAGATTGCTTGAAAAGAGAGATTGCACCGGTTGAATTAAATGGTTTGAATGAGATAACATCCTCAAAAGAGCTTGAACGAATACAGAGTGGAAACACGAATCTTCGAGATATCTTCAGCACTCGGGAACAATTAAATAGCGAGAAGTGGATGATTAAGAGATACACTGGCATAAGAAAGCACTTGAAACGAGGAAGGGGATAAGATCAACACCTGCAACTTGAATTTAATCCACCGGAAAATAATACGAGAATGAAAAATGATAAAGTTGTAAAGCATCTTCATGAGAACCACCGGGTAAGAACATTGACGGAAAATAATGGAGAGGCTTCCCATCAATAAGATGGATACTAGATTAAGGATTCTGGCTCCATGAAGAAAAGGGTGGGAGGGCGGGAAAACAAAGGCAATTTGGGACGGATGAAACAAACACCATTGCAAAGAACTGAGAATTTGATCTTGCGGATGCTGAAAATGATCGGATCCACTTGAAGAGAAACATGCCGGTAGAAAAGGATTGACATGACAATCTCGATTATCATGAAGGATTAGTATTCACATAGAAATATGAGAACACCACTTAGGAAAGTTATGGAATCCACATTTGACTTCAAAGCAACTCGAATAGCACAAACCAAAACAAAACAAAGGATTGGCTTGCAAAATAAGCCGGAAACAAACATATGATAGACCCCATATCGTATCATGTGTCTATTGGAAAGATACCCTACGATATACTTGAATTCCCACTTATAAACTGCCGAAACTTTCTGGTAATGCAATCAGGTGTTGGGGATAGATGGGAAGCATAATATCTCACCCAAACTAACAATTCCTACATCCAGCTGTATCCATCCTTCAACACATAACCAAGAAACCTTCGGAAATCATGTACCTCAACCTTCGAAAAGCATCCATTATACGATTTATGGCAATACTCCCGAACTCCCGCCCCACTACTGGGTGGCATCGAGGTTATCTCACCAACAACTGCAAAAAAGATATTTTCGATGTCGGCGAACTCAGGTATTCCAGAATTGCAACGATAAAATTGTGACAACAACACCTCGGAGATCAACTCCCCAGTACACTGCCACAACCCCTAAATGCCAGGAGGCACCAAGAACAATGTTCTCCTTACAAGACTATCGGAACCGTTCCAAGATACCCGCATGATCCTAATTTTTTTCGTGAAATTTGAGGAGAGAAGAGCCAAAACTTCTACGTCAGGAGACCTCACCAAAGCGACGAAGGGACTGAGGAGTAAAAAGAATCCTACTCTCCGATATATATAATCCTAAGACTTAAAACATTTTGTTCTAGACTCAACAACGCCAGTGATTCCATCAAGCAGGGGGCTCCTAAGTCGGGGATGTCTCTGATTACCAACTTGTAATACCCACAATGCGGCTATATCTCCCACGTGTCGGGGCACGACTTAGAGGCATAGCCGCATGGTAGGCTTGTCGCAAGAGGGGTAATCTTCACACATCCCATGTACAGAATGAGAAAGGGATAAAGAGTTGGCTTACAATCGCCACTTCACACTAATACAAGTTTAAACATACATGATCCAAATTACAAACAAGGTCCGACTACGGAACCAAAATAAAAGAAGACAACCCCAAATGCTAGATCCCTGATCGTCCCAACTGGGCACCACTACTGATCAACAGGAAACAAAACAACACAATGAACAAGATCTTCATCGAGCTCCCACCTGAGCTGGGTTGCGTCACCTGCACTGGTATCATCGGCACCTACAACTTTATGGAAGTATCTGTGAGTCACGAGGACTCAGCAATCTCACGCCCGCGAGATCAAGACTATCTAAGCTTATGGGTAGGAGAAGGTAGTGAGGTGGAGCTGCAGCAAGCACTAAGCATATATGGTGGCTAACATACACAAATAAGAGCAAGAAGAGAAGCAACACAACGGTCGTGAAACTAGAAGTGATCAAGAAGTGATCCTGAAACTACTTACGTTCAAACATAACACAAGAACCGTGTTCACTTCTCGGACTCCGCCGGAAAGAGACCATCACGGCTACACACGCTGTTGATGCATTTTAATTAAGTCAAGTGTCAAGTTCTCTACAACCGGACATTAATAAATTCCCATCTGCCACATAACCGCGGGCACGGCTTTCGAAAGTTCAAACCCTGCAGGGGTGTCCCAACTTAGCCCATCACAAGCTCTCATGGTCAACGAAGTATATTCCTTGTCTCGGGAAGACCCGATCAGTCTCGGAATCCCAGTTACAAGACATTTCGACAATGTAAAACAAGACCAGCAAAGCCGCCCGATGTGCCGACAATCCCGATAGGAGCTGCACATATCTTGTTCTTAGGGCAACACCGGATAGGTCAACCTACGAGTAAAACCAACCCTCAAGTTTCCCCAAGGCGGCCCCGCAGGCTGCCCGGTTCGGACCAACACTTAGAGGAGCACTGGCCCGGGGGGGAGGGGTTAAAATAAAGATGACCCTCGGGAGCGTGACTCCCAAGGGAAAAGTATAGGTGGTGGTGAGGAAAATGGTAAAACCAAGGTTAGGCCTTGCTGGAGGAGTTTTATTCAAAGCAAACTGTCAAGGGGTTCCCATAACACCCAACCGCGTAAGGAACGCAAATCAAGGAACATAACACCGGTATGACGGAAACTAGGGCGACAAGAGTGGAACAAAACACCAGGCATAAGGCCGAGCCTTCCACCCTTTACCAAGTATATAGATGCATTAATTAAATAAGAGATATTGTGATATCCCAACATATCCATGTTCCAACATGAACAAACATCATCTTCACCTGTAACTAGCAACGCTATAAGAGGGGATGAGCAAAAGCGGTAACATAGACAAAGAACGGTTTGCTAGGAAGGTGGGTTAGAGGCTTGACATGGCAATATGGGAGGCATGGTATAACAAGTGGTAGGTAGCGCGACATAGCGATAGAGCGAACAACTAGCAAGCAAAGATAGAAGTGATTTCGAGGGTATGGCCATCTTGCCTAAGATCCCGCAAGGAAGAAGAACGAGTCCGTGAAAAAGACAAACGGACGTAGTCGAACGAATCCTCACAACTCCGGAACGAAACTAAAGCTAACGAGAGAAGCAACCTGGAAAGAAACAAGCAACATAGTAAACAACGATCACATAAACATGGCATGATGCACTACCAAGTATGATGCATGTCCGGTTTAACGAGGCATGGCATGGCAAAGTGCACAAGCAAAACTACAAGTTAAGTGGAGCTCGATATGCAACGAGTTGCATATTGACCAAACACCACATGACTTATTTAGTTATCTCTCGGTTATCTACTCAACAATATTAAATGTTGTTAAACATGGCAAGAGGTGAAGCATAAGTAAACTAACTATCTAGTCAAGTTTAAATGAGGCCGAAAACAACAAACAACAATTCCGGAAAATCCTTATATGCAAATTATGGATTTGGTACTGTTCTGTCCTAAACCATATTTTAGAGTTGTTAAACATGCAAAGTAATGCCACCATGTAAAACTAGGCATTTTTTTACCGCATTAACATATAAAGTTTATTTAAAATGGAGCTACGGTTATTTAGTTATGAATTAAATCATTTTAGCATGGCATTATGCAAAATCAACAGAAACGGCATTTTAAACATTTTTATCATGGTTGAAAGTTGCATATTATGAAACTAGACAAAATTCTAAGCATTTTTCATATTAAGTTTGTTTAATTTCGATGCACGGTTTGTGAGATATGATATGCATGAAGTTTAGGGGCTATTCTGTAATTCTGGCTTTACTGAAGAAAAAAACAAAAATCGCAGGCAGAAAAAAAACGATATGGGCCGCATCCGGCTAGCCCAGCAGAGGAAAGGCCAGGGGGCTGCTCACCCTGGGCCAACTAGCGATGCTGGGCCTGGCAAGGCCGGTCCAAGGGTGCTAGCGATGCAGGGGTCGAGGCGCTCGTCCTCCTCGTGCCTGGCACAGGAGCAGGAGACAGGGATGGCAGTGCCCGAAGTCAACGGTAGGGCAGCAGCGACTCCGGCTGGTGAGGGCGGCGGGGAGGATCGGAGAGGAACGGATCCGGGCAGATCCCGCTGCGGAAGCTCCATTCCCGACGACGACGAAGCAGATTGGCAGGGGGAGTTGGTGCCATGGCGTCCCGCGGGACAGAGAAGAAAGAGGATTTGAGAGACCGGGAGAGAGTAGGGAAAGGAAGGAGGTGAGGGCGCACTGGCCTGCTGGAGGTCTCCGGCGATTGGCGGCACTCGTCGCCGGCGAGCGCGGACGGCGGGGCAGCGTGTTCGGAGGCAGGGTCGGGCGGAGTAAGGAGCGAGGGAGCCAGGCGAGCGGGGCGCGGGCACTCAGGCGGTGGAGATTCGGGCTCAGGGCGGGCCGAGTTCGGGCTTGCGGGCATGCAGTGGTGGGGTGGCTGGCTGGGACGCGTGGCAACGCCTGGTTGGCTGCGCGCGGTGCCTGGCGGCGACGCTGGCGTGTGGAGCAGCGACAGGAGGCGGCGCTGGAGGTTAGGGGAGGGTCTAGGGGTAGGTTTAGGCTAGGGTTTTGACAGAAATGAGAGGAGGGGCGTCTATTTATAGACAGGGACTAGGAGAGGGGTTTTTCAACTGTTTTCGGACCGTTCGATCATCATCGGACGTCTTCGGATAGAGGGGGAACTAGGTGGGCTGTGTAGGAGGGTGTGGGCTGATAGGAGGGAAGAGAGGGTAGCCCGGCAACAGTTTTCGGAGACCGAAAACGTCCGACGTATGACCAGCTATAATGCCGCTATATGTTTAACGGTTGGGCTATCAAACGGACTCTGAATGCGATGAAACTTCGTAGGCGGTCTACTGACAACATAACAATGCACGCCAACTTTCAACCCATTCCGAGAATATTCTCCGACCACTTGTAAAATACTATTTCGTAGGTGCCACGGGCGTGTGCAAGTGTGTCTGGGCTCAGAACGGACAACAGAAGGAACTGGGAGACCCGGACGAATGCAAGTTTCGAAAGCATGCAGATGCAACGCGGATTATGACATGGCAAGATGCAACATGCAAGCGAATGAGAAGGCAACAACAACGAATAACTGGAAGACAGCTGGTGCATTGGTCTCGGGACGTTATAATGATCATGCATATAGGCATCACGTCTGCGACAAGTAGACCGAAACGATTCTGCATCTACTACTATTACTCCACACATCAACCGCTATCCAGCATGCATCTAGAGTATTAAGTTCATAAGAACAGAGTAACGCATTAGGCAAGATGACATGATGTAGAGGGATAAGCTCAAGCAATATGATATAAACACCATATTTTTATCCTCGATGGCAACAATACAATACGTGCCTTGCTGCCCCTGCTGTCATTGGGAAAGGACACCGCAAGATTGAACCCAAAGCTAAGCACTTCTCCCATTGCAAGAAAGATCAATCTAGTAGGCCAAACCAAACTGATAATTCGAAGAGACTTGCAAAGATATTAAATTATGCATAAAGTATTTTAGAGAAGAATCAAATATTGTTCATAGATAATCTTGATCATAAACCCAGAATTCATCGGATCTCGACAGACACACCGCAAAAAGAATTACATCGAATAGATCTCCAAGAGAATCGAGGAGGACTTTGTATTGAGATCCAAAGAGAGAGAAGAAGCCATCTAGCTAATAAATATGGACCCGAAGGTCTGCGGTAAGCTACTCACACATCATCGGAGAGGCTATGGTGTTGATGTAGAAGCCCTCCGTGATCGATTCCTCCTCTAGCGGAGCGCCGAAAAAGGCCCCAAGATGGGATCTCACAGCTACAGAAGGTTGCGGTGGTGGAAATAGGGTTTCGTGGTGCTCCTGGATGTTTTCGGTGTATATGGGTATATATAGGAGGAAGAAGTACGTCGGTGGAGCTACGAGGGGCCCACGAGGGTGTGGGCGCGCCCTCCTGCCTCGTGGCCTCCTCACTTCTTTCTTGACATCCACTCCAAGTCTCCTCGATCACGTTTGTTCCAAAAAATAACTCTCCTGAAGGTTTCATTCCATTTGGATTCCGTTTGATATTCCTTTTCTGCAAAACACTGAAATAGGCAAAAAAAACAACAATTTGCACTGGGTCTTTGGTTAGTAGGGTAGTCCCAAAAATAATATAAAAAGGTATATTAAAGCCCATTAAACATCCAAAATATATAATATAATTGCATGGAACAATCAAAAATTATAGATACATTGTTGATGTATCAGTGACATGGGGGTCGTGCGTGGGGCGGTTGCAGCACGCTTGCGTCACATCGTGGTGAATAGTAAAGAGGCGGCTCACGTCTTTTTCGTAAAAAGGAAGAAGCCGCAGGGGCACGACTCATTTACTAAGTGGACTCGGGTCATGGCCTTTATGGCGCCCGCACCCCACGACCACAGGGTGGAAAACGGTTGCTTCACTTGTCTTGTCTCCTCGGTTCTAGCTCACTCACCACGTGTCTTTCATACCTCATGGAGGGTAGGTGATGGACACGGAGGGAACGAGCCTTAACATCGAGGCGGGAAGCCCGGTCGTCGTTGATTGGAGCAGCGGGTTGGTACAGATTCCCCGTGCCTCTGGCGGCCGGATTGGTC
>NC_041392.1:447700971-447706122 GCF_002162155.2 Triticum dicoccoides
CCCCTATAAGAAGGGGAGAAAGATGGCATCCTTCAACATTCATCTCCTTCTAGCCTGACTCCTTCCTTCCCTTTGCCATGGCGAGAGGTCACATCGGCGCTTCAACGGCAGCGATGAGGGCTTCTGCTCGACAGCACGCCCTCCCTCCCCAGGAGCTCATGGCGGCGGGGGCTGCTGCGAGAGGAGGAGGGAGGGGGCGTGGCCGAGGCCACCATGGCGCTCGAGGGAGAGGAGGACGGAGCGGCACACCGACCGCGCCTCCGCCAGCGGCTCCTCCCCCAATGGAGGGCCACGTTGGGGACCAGCCCCGTGAGTTCTTCATCAGGCTATATAAGCCAGTGCACGACCACCTTCACCTTCCCACTCCGTTTGCTCGGGAGATGGAGGTCGACCCGCCACAGGCCTTGAGGCTGCATATGAGGGGCTGCGGGAATGGCAGCATGCGGGTCGACGTCGACTTCCCCACCCCTCATGTCATGTATCTCCGCCGCGGGTGGAAAACCTTCGCCTGTGCCCATAGCCTATCGGAGGGGCTCATCCTCCACTTCAACTTGATGGAGAACGGCCTGCTCGCCGTCAAGGTTTTTGGGCACTTGGGAACTCTCCTAAGGTGTTGTGCGGAGAGTTCCACCGACAACGAAACCTCGTCCTCGAGCGAGAGTGACGAGGAGTACAGTGACAGCGACGACGAGGGCATCAAGCGGGAGGACTCCGACTCCGACTGACCACATCGCCCTCCTCCCTCGGCCACACGCCTTGCCGAGGGTCTTCCTTGTCAAGCTCTCGATCGGCACGTTCCTCGTCGCCTCCTTTTTGCCTTCACCTGCCGCACCTGGGAGGAATGGAGCAAGAACGGAGATCACAGGGCACTTATCTTTCTTTTAAATTGTAGGCACTTGCCAAATCTCAATTTCTAGACAATGTAATCCCTCGAGCCCATGCTTGTGTCCTGTAACATTCATACTTGTATCAGCATGTTAACGAGAAAGATTAGCCTTGCCGGGAAACCCGCGCACGCGTACGTTCATGCAGAGGTGAAATGCCTCCTTAATGTAAATAAGCGAGTCCTCCCGGCAAGCTGTCTGCTGATACCCTCTGCGCCTGCTGGAGAATCACATCTGTCGGGTTACACACAAAGGGTCCAGCCCCCCATCCACCTCCTTTTGGCCAGGGCTACTACAACCACTCCGACCAAAGCAGTGTCCGGTGTCGGGAATGGGAGCACCTAAGTTTTTTTAAAGGGGAGTGGTGAGGTTTTCTATTGCAAAAGTCACAGGTTACAAATACGAATGGGCAAGAGGTAAACTTTATCTGTTTGGTTCGCCGGGCGGTCTTCTCAGCTTCTCGTCGGAACTGGGTCCTTGGCGGGATTGCGTGTCCTTGTTGTGGCTGGAAAGAAGAGAGGGCAAGAGCATGGAACCTTGGCGGTCCACAGATATTTTTTGGAATCAAAAAGCAATACAATACCCCGGACAAGCATGCATATACGTATGTACATAAACATGGAAATCAATAGAAAACTATACATGCTAAGGGATTCCTTTCCATGACTGCGCATAGGGTCTGCACCTGGCTCTGTACATAGGGTTATATGCCTTGCTGGCAAGGCTAGTATAAAATGGGGGTTGCCTCTCGGCAACCGTGCCTTAGGGGTAAAACTTGCGAAGATGTTCGATATTCCAGGAATTGCTCACCGGAATGCCATCTTCGGTCTCCAGGCGGACTGTGCCGGGCTTGGTGACTCGTATTACTCGATAAGGGCCTCCCCACTTTGGCGTCAACTTGTTTGAATTCTTGGCGGATTGAATTCGCTGAAGAACAAGCACTGGTGCACGTTGGTCCTAAAAAACGGTTTTTAACCCCTTTCCGCGACAGCATTTGGAACCGTCGCCAAGTGAGTGTGTGCGATAGGGTGTGCTTCCCACATGACCCAGAAATCGTCGGGGATAGGCCCTCCTGGGACCTATGCTGGGGCCGTGTGCGATCGGGCGAGGCATCGAAACCCAATCATTTCCGTAGGTATGTACATCCCACACGGTAATCCGAGAAAATCATTTCCGTAGGTATGTACATCCCACACGGTAATCCTAGAAAATCATTTCCGTAGATATGTACATACCACACGGTGAATCCCAGAAAAACATTTCTGTTCGTATGTATATCACACACAGTTAATCCAAGGAATACGTTTCCGTTCTTATGTACACCCCACACAGTCAATTCAGGGAAAACATTTGCGTTTGGACGTACATCCCACACAGTTTTATGTGTAGGTTCGTGTCTGAAAGGTGTAACTATCACACACGGTCTTCCTTGGTTAACTGTTTTCTTTTATCAACTATATCACACACTATTTGATGAAGAAAACTGTGTGGCATTGGGCTATCCATCGCAAGCGCTTTTCTGCTAGAACCGTTTGCAAAGATCCATGACACATTTAGCAGGTTTATTAGTTTACAAAATTAATAATTCCAGTATTACGCAAATTCACATTTCATATCGAACAACTGTTTGCCAATTTCATATCAGGCACATAAATATATTATAACATCAAAGTACGGTAGCTAGATGAAAAAAGCACAGTACAACATATAGCTAGTTCAACTTCATAAGAACAATATATTCATTTCCTAATCGAGATCATCCAGACTCGTCTTATCCACCTGTGCTTTCAGTTCAGTAAGAACCCGTTTTGCACGGGCCAACTGGGAAAGTGCCTCCTCCTTCGCCAACACCATCTTAGCAAAGTCTGATTTAAACAATATGAGCTCATTCTCCACCTTCAACTTTTTATCCCGCGTCTTGAAATATGCTTCAGCGTTGACAAGACTTTCTCTAAGCCTACGTGTGTTCTCTTCCTCATACATGCTCTAGAGCTTCGTTCGGCACATCTTCAAAGACTGTGGCCACTCTTGATCAACCCACTCCAAGTAAGAACACTTCCGTTCATCCGATAATATTTAAAACTGGATCAGTAACAATTGTAGGGGAAATGGGTTTATAGCAACAAAGAAAATCACCAATGCTTATTTTGAAAAACTGGAGAAACATGTTATTTATGGCATATCTTCTAAAAAAGATCAATGTGCAAAGGAAATAATTGGTACTGAGACAACAACCAAATTCTGGAACATCAGAAGCTATAATTAACTACAATGACGCTACAAGTTCTTACTCATGTACAATAAATAACAAATTGAACATTTTACGAGGAAGGTAAATATAACTGCAACAGCATAGCGATAGTGTTTGGATGACAGCAAATTGATACTAACATGTGTGTACATGCACAAATTTAGTAACATAGAACTAATAGCACTAAGGCCGTCCACTATGTATGCCAAAACTGGGGTAAAGACAACTGTTCCTACATCTCGCACTGGTGCCCTGCACTAACGAGCCGATGCAGTGGAAACAATCAGGGACCCGGACACCGGAGCACGTAGTTGCTCCGATGCCCAGTTCCTTCGCGCCATAAAGATTTAGTATTTTACTGCTTGGCTGCTCGGATGTGTGGACCAAAGTTGGCTGCACAAACTGCTGAAGCGGTGCCAAATAATTTTCTAATGGCACCGCTGATGAGATGGAAACAATTTAAGATACTAGTTACAAACTGTGACACTGTCTTAGGATGTGTTTGGTTGAAGGTGTGATATGAATGGGTTGGGACCGTGACAGTGTCTGAATCACATCTAACAAATGATTTGTAACAATGAAAGAGGGTCTAACCTTCTCTGCACATGCCAGAAACTTCCTACCATTGTCCACAGAATTAAACGCAACTAGCTTCAAGCATGGAGATTGATGGTGACAACGAGCAGATAGATCTTCAGCCACCCCGCTCCATTTGTTGCCATTGATGGTCTTAGGGAGCTACAAGAGGAAAAACAACTCAAATCAACCTCCGGGTAAAAATCCTTCATTCCAAGTCATAGCCCGAGAGAGAGAAGAGAGGCATACCCGGGTGGTGAAGGAGTAGTCGCCGGTGGAGGAACCGCTGGAGATGTCTTTAAAGAAGACCATGGCGACCCCAGCGGTAGGATGCGAGACGGCGAGAGCGAGAAAACGGCTATAGCTTAGCAAGGAAGGGAGGAAGGAGGAAACATGGGAAATGTGACTTGTGGCCGGGGAGAAAAGGGGGTGGGGAAGGGGGGAAGGGGGCGGGGTAGATATTTTGGCGGTAGGACAAAATTTTGGAAATGTGGAGGGAAACTTTGTGCGCGGTGCCGCCGGACCATTCACTTTGAACGATTGTGTGCATCATAAATTATTCTTCTGCTTTACGCGCATGGGATGAATTTGATCATTCAAATTTTGGTGGAAATTTCCCCGGGTACATCATTGCATAATTTAATATCACTTGCTAATTTGGGCATACAAAAGAGCGTACAGCAGACAGACCACACTTACTGAGTCGAGCAATTTTAGTAATTACACAGAGCCAGTTGACCTAAACACCGCTCTAACAAAAGACCAGCATTAAAAACAAAGCCTAAGTACGCATAATTAAAAATCTGCGGCCGTGCTGGCCTATGCATCGCCGGTGTGAGATGAGACGTCGATGACTTGTCCTGGCGACATGCCGCCGTTGGTGGACTCTGCGTCCCCCCTGCTGAAGTCGACCGCGTCCTCGTTCTCGTCCTCGGCGCCGCCCTCAAGGTTGTAGTACTCGTAGTAGTGGCTGCGCCACATCTCACATTGGTATTCCACAGCCGATTCCTCGACTGACAGACTCTTCTCTACCTTGACCTCGGCCACGCACAACTCCTCCTCCCGGCACTCCTCGATCTCCGCCGCCTCCTGCATCTCCATCTCCCGCTTGGTGACCTCATGAGGAACCAGGTGCTCCATGGCCACCGCCGCCTTTTCAAACGTGGGTTGCATGCTGGAGTCTGAGGTGCCCTAGAAAATCTTAGCGTGCATCCTCGATCTTGCCGTGGATGGCCTCGACCCGGGACAGGGTGACATCAGCGACACGGACGGCAGCTCGAGCACTCTCGACGTTTGCAGCCGCCATCACAGCAGCAACTCCAACCGTCTTGGCTGCTGCAGCTGCCCTGTCGGTTGCCCCAGACGCCCTCTCGGCGGAAGCGGCCGCGCTCAATGCTGATGCGGCGGCACTCTCAGCATAGGCGGCCGCGCTCTCAGCAC
>NC_041392.1:447706254-447747037 GCF_002162155.2 Triticum dicoccoides
TTGTACGGGCCTTCATGAAGCGTTTCCACGGCGTCATCTTTGCAAGAAGGGGGTGCAGGAATGGGGATCGGGGTTCATGGATTCGGGGGTTGCCGGCACTAGAGCAGACGAGCCGACGAAGCTTAAGGAGGGAGACTTAAATAGACCTAGATATTTTCATGCAAACGGTTCCTATAAAACAATTGTGTGTGATGTTGTAGATATTTTTTATTAGCTTTGAAAGACAAATTTGGAATAAAGTGCCAACGGATGGTGTTTTTTTAAATGAATGAGAAATTTTGTAGTACTAATACAACTGTCATGTCAAATTTTGGAAAAATTCAGGGGTCATTTGACCTTCTAAGACATTTAAGTGATTTTCTAGCCATTTAATGACCGTAATTGAAATTTGAACTACATGTACATGCAACAACTAACCATAATGGTTTGAAAACTCATATTTCATGTACTTGTGTGCGATTTAATTCCATGTGCAGTAGATTGGAAGGAATTTTTAAACATATTAGTCTAACGGCTATGACACAATTAAGCATGGAGTGACATGGCATTTTAATTCCAAAAAGTAAAAAAAATCAGAAACACATGAAACCTTGGTTGATGTAATGTCATGCCACCAAGATGGTGTGGTAAAAAAATTGGCATGTTTGAAGAAAGTTTGGACACACACCCCTCACAAACCGGAGCAACTCACTAGAAGGCTCGTGGTTCCGAGAGGGAACAATGCATGTTTGATGTCGAATGTGAGATAGCTTCCTCTTACGGCCTTCAATTTTATTTCTACGTCTAACATGCACTACTATAACTGTAATGTGAAGTTTTTGAAAATTCTAGGGGTCATTTAACCTTTTAAAGACATTTAAGTGATTTTATAGCCATTTAATGACCGTAGTTCAAAATTGAACTACATCTACATGCAACGCCTAACCAAAACTGTTTGAAAAATCATATTTGTGTACTTGTGTGCGAGTTAATTCCATGTGCAGTAAACTAGAAGGAATTTTCAAACATATTTGTATCACGACATGGACACATATGCATGAATACGTATGCATGGAGTGGCATGGCATTTTAATTCAAAAAAAAATCAAAAACACATGAAACCTTGGTTGATGTAATGTCATGCCACCAAGATGATGTGGTAAAGAAATTGGCAGGTTCGACGAAAGTTTGGACACACATCCCTCACAAACCGGAGCAACTCGCTAGAAGGTTCGTGGTTCCGAGAGATAGCTTCCTCTTACGGCCTTCAAATTTTTCTACGTCTAACGTGCACTACTACAACTGTAATGTGAAATTTTGGAAAACTCTAAGGGTCATTTGATCTTTTAAAGACATTTAAGTGATTTCTAACCATTTAATGACCGTAATTCAAATTTGAACTACATTTACATGCAACGCCTAACCAAAACGGTTTGAAAAATCATATATGTGTACCTGTGTGCGAGTTAATCACATATGCCCGTGCGTTGCAACGGGAAAAATTAATATTTGGTGCAAGCATAATGTCTCACATCCTATATATGACAAAAAATATATATTTAGAAACTACATCCGTGTAGAAATCTAGTGATATACTTTTATTTAATTCCTCAAATCGATGACCTAGAAGTAGACGAATGACTCATACACCGAGACGGAGGTAGTACCTCAAATCCTTCATGTAGAATTTATTAAGACCACAATTTTTCTTTTAGTTATTCCACCAGTTTACCCATAATCCTTTCTTTAATTAGCCACATCCGTTTAAGTATTCTATTTAGGCACACAATCCTTCCTTTATTAACTCATTCGTTTAATTAGCTCACCCTAAACATAATGACTGCCACTCGTATATTTAGAGTGAATTGGGATTAGTAAATAGAAAGGCGCATAGGTCCTATGTTCAATTCCCACAATGTTGATTTATTTAGACCCAATTATTTTTCATGGTCTCTATGAAAGCCCATAAAAGGCCCATCAACACACAAATACCTGGCCCAGATCGCTTAACGTGTGTAAACCTAACGAAAAGGACTAAACCAAACCAAGAATACCTATTCCCTTCAACAATGTTGATTTATTTAGACCCAATTATTTTTCACGGTCTATGAAAGCCCATAAAAGGCTCATCAACATACAAGTACCTGGCCCAGATCGCTTAACGTGCACGTGTGTAAACCAAACGAAAAGGACTAAACCAAAATAAGAATATCTATTCCCTTTAATAGTAGGTATAGATTAGAAAGAATTTTCAAACATATTGGTCTCATGACATGGACACATGCATACATATGCATGGAGTGACATGGCATTTTAAATCAAAAAAATAGAAAAATGATCAGAAACACATGAACCTTCGTTGATGTAATGTCATGCCACCAAGATGATGTGGTAAAGAAATTGGCATGTTTGAGGAACGTTTGGACACACGCCCACCTCATAAATCGGAGCAACTCGCTAGAAGGTTCGTGGTTCTGAGAGGGAATAATGCATGTTTGATGACGAACGGGAGATAGCTTCCTCTTACGGCCTTCAAATTTTTTCCTACGTTTAACGTGCAACTGTCATGTGAAAATTTGGTAAATTTCAGGGGTCGCTTGACCTTCTAAAGACATTTAAGTGATTTTCTAACCATTTAATGACCATAATTCAAACTTGAACTACATCTACATGCAACACCTAACTAAAACGGTTTGAAAAATCATATTTTTGTGTACTTGTGTGTGAATTAATTCCATGTGCAGTAAATTATAAGGAAATTTCAAACATATTGGTGTTAAGGCATGGGCACATGCATGGAGTGCATGCCATGGCATTTTAATTCCAAAAAAATAAAAAATGATCAGAAAAACATGAAACCTTGCTTGATTTAATGTCATGCCACCAAGATGATGAGGTAAAAAAAATTGGCCTGTTTGACGAAAGTTTGGACACACACGCCTCACAAACTGGAGCAACTCACTAGAAGGTTCGTGGTTCCGAGAGGGAACAATGCATGTTTGCTGACGGACGGGAGATAACTTCCTCTTACGGCCTTCAAATTTTTTCCTATGTTTAATGTGCACTAATACAACTGTCATGTGAAATTTTGGAAATTTTTAGGGGTCATTTGACCTTTTAAAGACACTTAAGTGATTTTCTAACCATTTAATGACCGTAATTCAAATTTGAACTACATATACATGCAACGCCTAACAAAAATGGTTTGAAAAATCATATTGTTGTGTACTTGTGTGCGAGTTAAAAAATCATCAGACGATGTAAATATCTGGTGTTCAAAAAAGAAAATGTAAAGATCTGGCAAGACAACCGGCCCCCACACGATTGGCACTCTATCTCATGGCTCGAGGTTTGGTAGGTGATTGGTGGGGATCATTAATCAGACACGGTTCTATATTGGAAACCGTCAGCTATTATGTTCACACACGGATTTGCTGCGGGAATTGTGTGCAATTCAAACTACAGTACTCGTGAATTCCGGCGACCAGCGTGTGTACTGTCCCCATCGATATAGATTCCGGCCGCCAATAAATATTGATGTCTACTACACAACCTTCTTCTTGTAGACGTTGTTGGGCCTCCAAGTGTAGAGGTTTGTAGGACAGTAGCAAATTTCCCTCAAGTGGATGACCTAAGGTTTATCAATCCATAGGAGGCGTAGGATGAAGATGGTCTCTCTCAAGCAACCCTGCAACCAAATAATAAAGAGTCTCTTGTGTCCCCAACACACCCAATACAATGGTAAATTGTATATGTGCATTAGTTCGGCGAAGAGATGGTGATACAAGTGGTATATGGATGGTAGATAATAGTTTTTGTAATATGAAAATATAAAAACAGCAAGGTAACTAATGATAAAAGTAAGCATAAACGGTATTGCAATGCTAGGAAACAACGCCTAGGGTTCATACTTTCACTAGTGCAAGTCCTCTCAACAATAATAACATAATTTGATCACATAACTATCCCTCAACATGCAACAAAGAGCCACTCCAAAGTCAATAATAGCGAAGAACAAACAAAGAGATTATGGTAGGGTACGAAACCACCTCAAAGTCATTCTTTCCAATCAATCCGTTGGGCTATTCCTATAAGTGTCACAAACAGCCCTAGAGTTCATACTAGAATAACACCTTAAGACACAAATCAACCAAAACCCTAATGTCACCTAGATACTCCAATGTCACCTCAAGTATCCGTGGGTGTGTTATACGATATGCGTCACACAATCTCAGACTCATCTATTCAACCAACACATAGGACCTCAAAGAGTGCCCCAAAGTTTCTACCAGAGAATCACGACGAAAACGTGTGCCAACCCCTATGCATAGGTTCATGGGCGGAACCCGCAAGTTGATCACCAAAACATACATCAAGTGAATCACGTGATATCCCATTGTCACCACAGATACGCATGGCAAGACATACATCAAGTGTTCTCAAATCATTAAAGACTCAATCCGATAAGATAACTTCAAAGGGGAAACTCAATCCATTAAAAGAGAGTAGAGGGGGAAGAAACATCATAGGATCCAAATATAATAGCAAAGCTCGCGATATATCAAGATCGTATCACCTCAAGAACACGAGAGAGAGAGAGAGAGATCAAACACATAGCTACTGGTACCTACCCTCAGCCCCGAGGAAGAACTACTCCCTCCTCGTCATGGAGAGCACCGGGATGATGAAGATGGCCACCGGAGAGGGATTGCCCCCTCAGGCAGGGTGCCGGAACGGGTCTAGATTGGTTTTCGGTGGCTACGGAGGCTTCTGGCGGCGGAACTCCCGATTTATTGTGCTCCCGGATATTTTTAGGGTATATGGAGATATATAGGCAGAAGAAGTACGTCAGGGGAGCCACGAGGGGACCATGAGGGGGGAGGGCGCGCCCAGGGGGGTGGGCGCGCCCCCTTCCTCATGGCTTCCTTGTTGCTTCCCTTACGTGGACTCCAAGTCTCCCGGGTTGCTTTCCTTCCAAAAATAAGTTCCGTGAAGTTTCAGGTCAATTGGACTCCGTTTGATTTTCCTTTTCTACGATACTCTAAAACAAGGAAAAAACAGGAACTGGTACTGGGCTCTAGGTTAATAGGTTAGTCCCAAAAATCATATAATATAGTATATAAATGCATATAAAACATCCAAGGTTGATAATATAATAGCATGGAACAATAAAAAATTATAGATACGTTGGAGACGTATCAAATACTACCTTGCTCATGTTGTCCCTCCTGCATTTTCATCTACATCATCCCCTTGCTCGCCTTCTCTCTCTCTCTCTCTCTCTCTCAAATCTCTGCCATGGCGCTGCCGGTCTGCCCGCGCGCCGACGAGGAGTCACCGCCCCCCGAGGACGCTCACTCGATTAGCAGCGACGAGGACCCCTACGCGCCGCCTGACAAGGTTGCGCCGGACCCCCCAACTTCGGATTGGTTTTGGGGCCAGTATAATCTTTGTCTCTGGAAGTCGCTGCCGCCTGCTAAGAAAGCCAGGAAAGTGGCGTTGAAGATGGAGATGGCGCAGTAGGAAGCCAGGCACCAGGCGGCCTGTGAAGCTTGTGGTGCCGCCTGGAAAAAGGAGGCGGCGGAGCTTTGGGGGCGGGCGCGTCGTCGTGCCGAGGAGGTGTATGATGACGGGTACTTTGCGAGGAAGGTCATAGGCGCTGGGCGCCTCGTCGCTGCATGGAGGTAGGCCGATAAGCTCCAGCATGCCACCGACGAGGAGCTCCAGTGAGCGCCCAACGAAATGGCAAGATCGTCTGCCCGCGTCCACCAGCAAGAGGCAGATCGATACGTCAAGCACTGCGAGGTGGAGGAGTCGGAGTACTGCCTCCGCACTGGGAAGACGCCGTGCACCAGGAAGCTGCTGGCGAGGGGCTGCTGGAATACTGGCCCCAGGAGGGATTATTAGTTTTAGTATTGGTCGTTTTAAATTTTATGCATTGTATCTAGTAGTTAAGTATCATCACGTAAGCACAGTCTTGCCCTTGCGCTTCCTATTGCGGCGTCGGCCCTTCTTCGTCAGGGCGACAGCGTCTTCATCCGTGGAGTCGGTTTCCGCGCCGGCGTCCTCGTGGGGGTACTTCCTTCCTTCCTCAGCCCGAGTACATCTATCAGCCAGAACATAAAGTTTTGCTACATCCTTAACCTTGTTCATCGCCAGCTCTTCACGCATCTTGCGGTTGCATACATTCTAATAGAATGCACTGATGACAGCGGCGGGGTGAACATCCGGGATGGTGTACTATACACGGCTGAACCTTTGTATGTATTTGCGGAGGGTCTCACCGTCCTTCTGGGGGATAACATGCAGATCACTAGCCTGGCCAGGAGCTTGGTGGCCTCCAGTAAAGGCGCCAACAAACTCGTGGCACAGATCCGACCAACAAGAGATAGAATCCACTGGCAGGTGCATCAACCATGACATGACGTTGGGTTTAAGCGCCAACGAAAGAATTTAGCGAGCACCTTGTCGCCGCGAGCCCCGGCAACTTGCATCACAATGGTGTAGATGCTGAGGAACTCCGATGGGTGAGTCTTGTCGTTGTACTTTTCCCCAATATCAGGCTTGAACATGCGGTGGGAGGGCCACTGGAACTGTCGCAGCTCTCGGGTAAAGGCTGGGTGAGGGAGTCCTGGATTAGGGGGTATCCGGACAACCGGATTATATCCTTTGGCCGGACTGTTGGACTATGAAAATACAAGATTGAAGACTTCATCCCGTGTCCGGATGGGACTCTCCTTGGCGTGGAAGGCAAGCTTGGCAATACGGATATGTAGATCTCCTTTCTTGTAACCGACTCTGTGTAACCCTAGCCCCCTCCGGTGTCCATATAAACTGGAGGGTTTTAGTCCATAGGACAACATACAATCATACCATAGTCTAGCTTCTAGGGTTAAGCTTCTCTGATCTCGTGGTATATCAACTCTTGTACTACTCATATTATCAAGAATAATCAAGCAGGATGTAGGGTTTTACCTCCATCAAGAGGGCCCGAACCTGGGTAAAACATCGTGTCCCCTGCCTCCTGTTACCATCCGCCTTAGACGCACAGTTCGGACCCCCTACCCGAGATCCGACGGTTTTGACACCGACATTGGTGCTTTCATTGAGGGTTCCTCTGTGTTGTCATCATTAGGCTTGATGGCTCCTTCGATCATCGATAGCGATGCAGTCCAGGGTGAGACTTTTCTCCCCGGACAGATCTATGTATTTGGCGGCTTCGCACTGCGGGCCAACTCGCTTGGCCATTTGGAGCAGATCAAGAGTTACACCCCTGGCCACCAGGTCAGGTTTGGAAGCTTAAATTACACGGCCAACATCCGCGGAGACTTGATGTTCGACGAATTCGAGCCCCTGCCGAGTACGCTGCACGGTCACGATGAGCATGATTTAGCTCTACCATCGGACAGTGTGCAGGAGATCGCACCGGCAACCGCTCCGACCCTCAATTCGGAGCCGATTGCGCCATCCACGGACGGGGGGATAGACCCCGCCATGAAGGCCGCATTCTCAGCAGCGATCGAGCCGAGTATCGACCTTACCCTTCACGAGAGTCATGACGCCAAATTGCCGGATTCTTCCCCGGCCACGGACTTCGAACCGCCTGCGCCCTTGCCTATCGAATCTGACTGGGCGCCGATAATGGAGTTCACCTCCGTGGATATCTTTCGGCACTCGCCCTTAGGCTACATGCTGAACTCATTAAGGTCTCTCTCCCTGCCAGGAGAGTCATGGCCGAACTATGTTCGGCAGGATTGGGATGCGGATGACGAAGAAATTCGCCGCCCACCCACCACCGACTTAGTAGCCACTGTCGACAATTTGACCGACATGCTCAACTTCGACTCCAAATACATCGACGGTATGGACGACGATGCGGGAGACGAAGAGGAACCACTGCCCACAGGGCACTGGACAACCACCTCATCATATGATATATACATGGTGGACACACCCAAACAAGGCAATGGCGATGGGACAACGGAGGATGACCCCTCCAAGAAGCAACCCAAGCGCCGACGTCAGCGGCGCCACTCTAAGTCTCGCCAAAGAAAAATCGGTGACACCGGCACAGGAGATAATAGCACTCCGGACAGTGCTGAAGACGACAACAATCCCCTCCAGCAAGATTCAGAGCAGGAGGATGGAGAAGCCAGCCCTCTCGAGAGAGCGGCAGATGGAGAGGCGGAGGATGATAATTACATGCCTCCCTCCGAAGACGAGGCAAGCCTCAACGACGACGAATTTGTCGTGCCGGAGGATCCAGCCGAGCAAGAGCGCTTCAAGCGCCGGCTTATAGCCACGGCAAATAGCCTTAAGAAAAAGCAGCAGCAGCTTCAAGCTGATCAAGATTTGCTAGCTGACAGATGGACTGAAGTCCTTGCGGCCGAGGAATATGAACTCGAACGCCCCTCCAAGAGTTACCCAAAGCGCAAGTTGCTACCCCGACTGGAGGAGGAAGCATTAAAACCTACATCTCCAGCATATGACGCGGCTGATCGGCCACCTCGTGGCCGCGACAGAGAGGCATTTCAGCCAAAAACTCAGCCTGCACCCCGACGCCACTCAAATAAAAATGACAAGGCACGGGGAAACACGCTAGACCTGCAAGACGTATTGGAGGACAAAGCAAAACACACAAGATCGATCTACGGATCACGAGGGCGCGCCACTACGCGAGACGATAACCGTCACGCCGGATACAGTAAAAGCAAATCCGACCGGGCCGAACACAGCGGACAAGACTCATTCGAGTTGCGTCGCGACATAGCCCACTACAGAGGCGCCGCACACCCCATATGCTTCACAAACGAAGTAATGGATCACCAAATCCCAGAGGGTTTCAAACCTGTAAATATCGAATCATAGGACGGCACAATAGATCCTGCGGTATGGATCGAGGACTTCCTCCTGCACATCCACATGGCACGCGGTGAAGATCTACACGCCATCAAATACCTCCCACTCAAGCTCAAAGGACCAGCTCGGCATTGGCTCAACAGCCTGCCAGCAGAATCCATTGGCTATTGGGAAGATCTGGAAGCTGCATTCCTCGACAACTTCCTGAGCACTTATGTGCGACCACCAGATGCCGATGACTTGAGCCACATAATTTAGCAGCCAGAGGAATCGGCTAGGCAATTCTAGACACGGTTCCTATAAAAGAAAAATCAAATCGTCGACTGTCCGGATGCAGAGGCCCTAGCAGCTTTTAAGCACAACCTCCACGACGAGTGGCTCGCCCGGCACCTTGGTCAGGAAAAGCCAAAACTATGGCATCCCTCACGACACTCATGACCCGCTTTTGCGCGGGAGAAGACAGCTGGCTGGCTCACAGCAATAACATATCAAAGAACCACGGTACTTCAGATACCAAGGATATCAATGGCAGGTCATGTCGCAACAAACATAAGCGCCGCGTCAATAGCGACAATACCGAGGATACAGCAGTCAATGCCGGATTCAGAGGCTCTAAACCCGGTCAGTGGAAAAAGCCATTCAAAAGAAGCACCCCAGGCCTGTCCAGGTTGGACCGTATACTCGATCGCTCGTGCCAAATACATGGCACCCCCGACAAGCCAGCCAACCACACCAACAGGGAATGTTGGGTGTTCAAGCAGGCCGGCAAGTTAAACGCCAAAAACAAAGATAAGGGGCTACATAGCGATGACGAGGAGGAGCCCCGGCAGCCGAACATCGGAGGGCAGAAGGGGTTCCCCCCACAAGTGCGGACGGTGAACATGATATACGCAACCCACATCCCCAAGAGGGAGCGGAAGCGTGCGTTAAGGGATGTATATGCGTTGGAGCCAGTCGCCCCAAAGTTCAACCCATGGTCCTCCTGTTCGATCACCTTCGATCGCAGGGACCACCCCACTAGTATCCG
Organism: Triticum dicoccoides; assembly: GCF_002162155.2. Classification (NCBI taxonomy): domain Eukaryota; kingdom Viridiplantae; phylum Streptophyta; class Magnoliopsida; order Poales; family Poaceae; genus Triticum; species Triticum dicoccoides. Next base: position 447,716,120 of record NC_041392.1, read on the forward strand.
TCATGGCGGATTCGCCGCACTGGTCCTAGACCCAATCATCGACGGATTTCACCTCACTCGAGTCCTTATGGACGGCGGCAGCAGCCTGAACCTGCTTTATCAGGACACAGTGCGCAAAATGGGTATAGACTCCTCAAGGATCAAACCCACAAAAACGACCTTCAAAGGCGTCATACTAGGTGTAGAGGCCCATTGCACAGGTTCAGTCACACTGGGAGTGGTCTTCGGATCCCTGGATAACTTTCGAAGCGAGGAGTTAATCTTCGATATAGTCCCGTTCCGCAGCGGCTATCATGCACTGCTCGGGCGAACCGCATTTGCGAGATTCAACACGGTACCACACTATGCATATATCAAGCTCAAGATGCCAGGACCTCGGGGGGTCATCACAGTCAATGGAAACACAGAGCGCTCTCTCCGCACGGAGGAGCACACTGCGGCCCTTGCAGCAGAAGCGCAAAGCAGCCTCTTAAGGCAATCCACCAGTTTGGCGATTAAAGACCCGGACACCTCCAAGCGCGCCCGAAGTAATCGGCAACAAGACTGCCTGGCACGTTCCGAGCTCGCATAGCAATGCGGACCCCACCCCAGTACCAGCCAAACAGCGAAACCTGTGCCACGCGTACATAATTACGCATTGAAAATACCATGGGCACAGGTGGGGAGGGGACATGACTACGGCACGCCCCAAGACGCGGCTCAACCGCACTAGGGGCTTCCCGCCTTGTTATTTTTCTCTCTTTCAGGACTTTAATCTCTGGAAACCCCGTCCGGCAGTACGATTGCCGGACACACGATGCAACAACCAAGGAGGCAGAAAGCTACGTAGCACCATGGAACTTCCAGATGGTCTCTGAAAATGAGTGAAATACTTGCTTTAAATACCATTCCTCAGGTTGCCCTTGGAGGGGACATGTCAAATAGTCCTACTTTTTGCTTATCGCACTACTTGTATCATTCTGCTTCGATGCACCTTTTTGAATAAACAATGCATAGCACTAGACTACTACTGCATTCTCTATTCTTTTATATATATATATATATATATATATATATATATATATATATATATATATATGTTCATTCACAACATTCAGCACCCGTACACTTTGGTACGGCCAATATGCCAGGGGCTTAAGCGTGCCCCATAATACGGCATGAGAAGTCCGAACACTTTCAACAGTGCGGCACCTCGAACTTATAGCATTATATGCATCAGCTCCGAATCATGTCTCGGGTCAATAGTTGGGTTTGCCCGGCTCCCATGTTTTGGTACCTTACGTTCCGCTATATCGGCTAAGGTAGCATTGGGAGAACTACTGCGATTGTGCCCCGGTTCATCTGGGCAAGAACATTAGTAGAGAAAGCTAAAACTGACTATCATGGTAAGGTGAGAGCTGATCGCTGTTCGAGAGGTCTCGAGTCCCTAAAGACTTATGCCGCTTCGAGCGAGGGGTCGGCTTTGTCCGGCTTAAGGCGTGTATAGCGCCCCGAATTCGGCCTTCCGAATACTAGGGGCTTCGCCAAAATTTAAAATTGTAGACTTCTATGGCTAAGTGAGAGTGATAAAGCATTATAGTCCAATTGCCTTGTTCATTGTGCTGAGCACCTCCCTCGAAGGACCCAACAATGGGAAAAAGAGTGCTCAGATTTATCCCGAACACCCCAGCACTCAGGGCATGGGGGCATAAGCCGACGACTGGCCATCTCTCAGATTTAATAAACAGCTGCACAGAAGGTAATATTTTAAATTCAAACAAGCATTGCATAGCGCATATGAACAAGTTTTCATAATACAGGATCACACGAGCAAGTTCATTCAAAAATTACATCCTTCACACACTCGTCCGCCACAAGACGGGCACCCTTCAGGACACCCTCATAATACATTTCGGGTTGGCGATGCTCCTTGCACTGCGGCGGCCCCTCCTTCACCAGCTTCTCGGCGTCCATCTTGGCCTAGTGCACCTTTGCACGGGCAAAAGCCCGGCAGGCACCTTTGATGCAGACGGACCGCTTGATGACTTCCAGCCGGGGGCAGGCGTCCACAAGCCGCCTCACCAGGCCGAAGTAGCTATTGGGAAGGGAGTTGCCAAGCCACATCTGGACTATAAGGCCCCTCATGGCCTGTTCGACCGCCTTGTGTAGCTCGACCAGTTGCTTCAGCTGGTCGCTCATAGGCATCGGGTGTTCGGTACCAGTATACTGAGACCAGAACAACTTCTCCGTCGAGCTTCCCTCCTCGGCCTAGTAATATTTCGTGGCATCCGACACGCTGTAGGGCAAATCTACGAATGCTCCTGGAGAGCTCCGGACTCGGGTAAGTAACAAGTAATTTACTTTCACATGCTTTGCTTTGCATATTGAATGCCTTACCCGATGCTATCTTCCTCATCACCTCAATTTCCTGGAGGACCTTTTGGGCTTCAGCCTTGGCATACTTTGTGCTCTCGAGGGCCGCAACAAGCTCGGACTCTCACATCTTCGAGTCAAGCTCCAAAGTCTCGTGTTTCTTCACGAGAGCCTGGAGCTCTTGCTGCACCTCGCCCACCCGTGCCTCTTGTTTCTCCTGCTCGGTGCGCTCCTTGGCCGCTTTGTTTTCGGCCTCGAACAATGCTTGCTTCAGGGTCGCCACTTCGGTCATGGCCCCTGGCACATTCATGATGATCCTGTCATTTTGCAACCACATTTTCTTTTTTATATAGACAAGGAATTACTTACCTTTGTTCTCCTCGAGCTGCCTCTTGGCAAGACCGAGCTATTTCTCGGACCGCTCGAGGTTCTACTTTAGTGCGGTGACCTCCGCAGTCTGTGCGGCAGAGGTCAGCAACGAAGCCTGCATACGCATACAGACATACTTATATTAGACTCCTGCAGATATTATTTGATCCTCTATTCGTCTTTTCTTTGTGAACACCAAACAGAGCATCATGGGCTACTGTCTATGCGGTAATATTTTTCCTATATTATAAATACTTACCTCAAAGCCTGTTAGAAGGCTGGCACAGGCTTCAGTCAGTCCGCTCTTGGCGGACTGAACCTTCTTGATCACCGGACTCATAATAGTGCGGTGCTCTTCGTTGATGGAAGCGCCGCGAAGCGCTCCCAGCAGGTCGTCCGGTGCCTCTGGATGGACAGAGGTCACCGACACGGATGGCTTGCCCCTCTTGGAAGGGGGCTGCCTGCCCGAGTCCGGAACCACTGGAGGTTCTGGCGCGGTGTTCGGCTGAGGGCCGAACTTGGAGCCCCTGGGAGCCTTGCTCCCTTTGCTCCCGGAGTCTGGAAGGTTGCCTTAAGGAGCCTCCGGGTCGATCTCCCCCCGGCTCAGTGCCCCTTGAGACAATACCTCGGCATTGTCCGTAGGGCAAGGAGAGGAGGCGGTTGGAAGTGTACCACTATTCATGTCCGATGAGTCCAAGGAACCATCCGACGAGGATACGTCGATACGGGCTTGGGGCGGACTGCATAATCATATTCGACGTTAGGAGAAGTAGTGCAACAAAAGTATGCTATGAGTTACTCGGGTATCCGAATACTTACGACTTCGCCAGGGGCTTGGCCCTGAGCAGCCACTCGTCTTCGCCGTCGGCGGCGGTGGTGGAGCAGTTCGGAAGGAGAGTGCTTCCCTTCTTGGACCCTTCAGCCTCCCCGGTTGGGGCGGCCTTCCTTTTCTTGTCTCCCCCGGCTGGAGGGGGAGAATCTTCATCTTCCTTCTCCTTGTTTTCATAGGAGGAGTGCGTCTCGGAGTTATCGGACGATGTGTCCGATACCACCTGGCGCCGGGAACTCTTTCGGGTTCCCGTGGCCTTCTTCTTGGTCTTCTCCGGCACCTCATAAGGAGCCGGAGTCCGCATCTCCGTCAGGAGAGCGTCTGCAGGGTCTTCGGGCAAAGGGGCCGGACAGTTAATCTGCTCCGATGTCTCCACCAAGTCCTGTCAAAAGCATGGGAGCTCAGACGCCGCACATGGTTAAGCTATGAGAAATAAATACCCTACCCGGTGTACAGAGCTTACCGGATTCGCAGGGCACTTCGCGCTTAGCGCATGGTCCTCAGTAAGAGAAGGGGGACCTCGGCGCCTTTGAACAACACCTTCCAGACGTCCTTATGCATCGTGTCGAAGAGCTCGCGCAGAGTCTGGTGCTGGGCCGGGTCGAACTCCCATAAGTTGAAAGCCCGTTGTTGACACGGGAGGATCCGGCGGAAGAGCATGACCTGGACTATGTTGACAAGCTTAAGTTTCTTGCTTGTCATGTTCCGGATACACTTCTGGAGTCTGTCCAGCTCCACTGATGAGCCCCAAGATAGGCCCTTCTCCTTCCAGGAAGTGAGCCGTGTGGGGATTCCGGATCGAAACTCGGGGGCCGCCACCCAGTTGGTGTTGCGCGGCTTGGTGATGTACAACCACCCCGATTGCCACCCCTTTATGGTCTCCACGAAGGAGCCCTCGAGCCATGTAACGTTGGGCATCTTGCCCACCATGGCTCCGCCGCATTCCGCTTGTTGGCCGCCTACTACCTTCAGCTTGATATTGAAGGTCTTCAGCCATAGGCCAAAGTGGGGCCGGATGCGGAGAAAGGCCTCGCACACGACGATGAACGCCGCGATGTTGAGGATGAAATTCGGGGCCAGATCATGAAAGTCCATCCCATAATAGAACATAAGGCCGTGGACGAATAGATGGAGGGGAAACCCCAGTCCACGGATGAAGTGGGGGAGGAAAACCACCCTCTCGTGAGGTTCCAGGGCAGGGACGATCTGCCCCGCGGCTGGCAGCCGGTGCGTGATATCCGCGGCGAAGTATCCGGCTCCACGTAGTTTTTTGATGTGTCCCTCCATGACAGAGGAGGCCATCCACTTGCCTCCCGCTCCGGACATGTTTGGAGAGAGTTCAGGAGAAGGATGTGGACTTGGGCGCTGGAGCTCGAGTGCGTGAGAATGGATGAGCAAGGAGGAAGAAGGCGTGGGTAGAAAAAGGTGAGACCTTATCCCTTTATAAGGGCGGACAAAACTATGCGCCCCCACCAGCTTGGTAAAACTTGCTTATCCCCCAAGCGCCGTAATTGATGGCGCGGCTGGGTTACCCACGTCCATATTAATGGGAATCCCGTAATAAGGGGACACGATCTTTGCTTCGACAAGACGTGCCAAGGAAACCGCCTCGCGAAACACGCTGAGACAGGTTATGAAAAACGATTCGAATAAAGACCTGGTTGTGGTGTAATGTCACACTACGGGGAACGTCAGCAGATTAGACTTGTGTAAATATTATTCCCTCTACGGTGATATGTGGAACTTATTTTGCAGAGCCGGACACGATCCTCGTGTTCAAAATCTTCTATGAAGTATTTGGAGGAGGAACCCGCCTTGCAATGCCGAAGACAATCTGCGCGCCGGACTCATCGTCATTGAAGCCTGGTTCAGGGGCTACTGAGGGAGTCCTGGATTAGGGGGTATCCAGACAGCCGGATTATATCCTTTGGCTGGACTGTTGGACTATGAAAATACAAGATTGAAGACTTCGTCCCGTGTCTGGATGGGACTCTCCTTGGCGTGGAAGGCAAGCTTGGCAATACGGATATGTAGATCTCCTTCCTTGTAACCGACTATGTGTAACCCTAGCCCCCTCCGGTGTCTATATAAACCGGAGGGTTTTAGTCCGTAGGACAACATACAATCATACCATAGGCTAGCTTCTAGAGTTTAGCCTCTCTGATCTCGTGGTAGACCAACTCTTGTACTACTCATATTATCAAGAATAATCAAGCAGGACGTAGGGTTTTACCTCCATCAAGAGGGCCCGAACCTGGGTAAAACATCGTGTCCCCTGCCTCCTGTTACCATCCGCCTTAGACGCACAGTTCGGGACCCCCTACCCGAGATCCACCGATTTTGACACCGACACTGGGCAACCCACCTCGTAAGGCAGGTCGCCGGAGCTCCCCGGTGCTGGGTGGTCCATAGTAGGCCCCGCATGTCGATCTGACTGTTGGCACGCTTCCCGCCGTCCCTCGATGGTGGTTCGAGCGTCTTCCTGAGCTCGCTCTCGAAGGACTCAATGTTGGTCACAGTGGGTTCGCGGGTCGGATGATGTCGCGGAAACATTGTCACATGCGATGGCCTAATGAGCCGGCGGTTGTTGTTGCTGGCGTGGGGAAGGAAAGTGCACTGTGGTCACAGCACCCCCAGTCCTCCCACCTCCGGCGTGCACCGGCTCTACAGAACACCGGCACGAGGGTCCCGCTAACTACGGTTCATCTTTGTTGGCGAAGCTGATGAGGCTCCGGATGGTGGCTCTCCACTCATCGAGCTTCTCCGCAGCGGGAGGAAAGTCGAGGAGCAGTTTCACGCGCGCCAGCACTTCTGCTGGCGTGGGTGGCAGCGAAAGCTATGTGGACAGTGACCCGCTCCGACTACTAACCACGTTAAAAGGAGATCTATCATGGTCTCATGGTCGCACGCCGCCTTCGTCAGTGTCCGGGTGCACACGCCGACCTGGTGCGTCCTGAGAGTGACGCATAGGGCTCTTCCCGCAGTGGTGCCTGGGGGCGCCGGCGTCACAGTGCCTAGGAAGGTCGCAGAGTGGACGCCGGCTGGGGCGTCTGGGAAGTCACTGCGCCGCCCGTGGGAAGTGCAGCCCCGCCCCGGAGCCCAGCGGTGTGTGGCTCGTCTTCTTGGACCCGAATGACGCCGCTCGCCTGGCTTCGATTGCCAGAGTGTCGTGGATGCTCACGGTCCGTGCCTCCGGCGCCGTCCGTGGCCACTCCATCGCCCGCCCGTGCTAGTGCGGACGAGCTGGCTCTAGACGACCCGATCGATGTGATCCCCTTCTTCTTGGGGGCCATAGTGAAGATGAAGTCGATGCGCTAACTTCCAAACCATATTTTCACAGCTTGCGCCCTCTACCTGGCGCGCCAAAGATGTCGGGGTTAACGACACCTATGGGATCACAGGGAATCCCTACTGCGGTTAACAGGGCGCGGGGCTATGGAAAGAGCGGGTTTAGAAGATCAACGCGGGGGAATTGTATCCAGGTTCAGGACGCAAGCGATGCATAATACCCTAATCCGGCTTTGGTGTATATTTGGTGTTCTTGAGTTCTTGAACTAGCTGTGGTGCACCCTAGCTCAAAAAGTTTGAATCCCTCCTCGGTACGCCTCGGGCCTCCTTTTATATGTCAAAGGGCTGCCGCAGCGGCACACAGGAGGTGGAAAGTGTCTACAATGTACGAGTCTATCTCAAGGAACCGTAGGAGAAATGCATTTAATGCGCTGCCGACGTGCCCTCTTACTTTATCGGGGACGACAACGAAGCTCGTGTCGTCTGTCGCCGCCTTGCCTCGCTTCGACGCACATCCAAGCTGACGAGGCATGCAGTGCCATGCTGGCTGGCTGGCTGCTGTGCTGGTGCGGTGGCAGGGTCTTCACGAAGATCTGCATGCCACCACACAGGTGCTTGCCTAGTTGGCCTAGGAGCTGCATGCTGCCACGTAGGTGCGTGCCTGGTTGGCAGGCTGGCTGCTGCGCCGGAACGGCCATGGGGTAGTGAAACCTGGGTAAGTGCGGGCCTGGTTGTGACCTCGCAGATGTCCTCGGCAAGGGTCTTGCCGGGGTCTTGTGGCGTCCCCGGCAAGGGTCTGGCCGGGGGGCCTTCGTCTTCTGGTTCTCGTCTAGTCTTTCAGGCCTTTGTTCATCACAAAGATCTACATGCCACCATGCAGGCGCTCCCAAGCCTTGGTCTTTACGTCGTCGATGGCGTCATAATTCTCAGGCACAAAGGTGGCGGTTTCGATGGTGTTGGGCAAGTTGCCCCGGCAAGGCTCTTGCCGGGTGTAGGATCGAAAGTATGTCTAGAGGGGGGGTGATTAGACTACTTGACCAAATAAAAATCTAGCCTTTTCCCAATTTTAGTTCTTGGCAGATTTTAGCTATCTTAGCACAAGTCAAGAAATCTCCACACAATTCAAGCAAGCATGCAAAAGAGTATATGAGCAGCGGAAAGTAAAGCATGCAACTTGCAAGAATGTAAAGGGAAGGGTTTGGAGGATTCAAACGCAATTGGAGACACGGATGTTTGTCGTGGTTCCGATAGATGGTGCTATCATACATCCACGTTGATGGAGACTTCAACCCATGGAGGGTAACGGTTGCGCGAGTCCACGGAGGGCTCCACTCACGAAGGGTCCACGAAGAAGCAACCTTGTCTATTCCATCACGGTCGTCGCCCACGAAGGACTTGCCTCACTAGCGGTAGATCTTCACGAAGTAGGTGATCTCCTTCCCCTTACAAACTCCTTGGTTCAACTCCACAATCTTGTCAGAGGCTCCCAAGTGACACCTAGCCAATCTAGGAGACACCACTCTGCAAGAAGTAACAAATGGTGTGTTGATGATGAACTCCTTGCTCTTGTGCTTCAAATGATAGTCTCCCCAACACTCAACTCTCTCTCGCAGGATTTGGATTTGGTGGAAAGAAGAATTGAGTGGAAAGCAACTTGGGGAAGGCTAGAGATCAAGATTCATTTGGTTGGAGTGGAATATCTTGACCTCAACACAAGTGTAGGAGGTTCTCTCTCAGAAAATGTGTATTGGAAGTGTAGGTATGTTCTGATGGCTCTCTCTACGAATGAAGAGTGGGTGGAGGGGTATATATAGCCTCCACACAGAATCTAACCTTTACACACAATTTGCCTAACTCGGTGGGACCGAATGGTTAAACTCGGCCAGACCGATTCAGCAAACCTAGTGGCCGTTAGGATTTTCAGTGGGACTGAGATGCAACTCGATAGGACCGATATGGTTAGGGTTAGGGCATAACGTAATCTAGGTGTGACCGATTACAAAAACTCGGTGGGACCGATTTTGGTAATAAGCTAACCAGAGAGTTGGTCAGGTAAACTCGGTGGGACCAATTCGCTCATCTCGGTGAGACTGAAATGTTACAAAAGGGAAACATAGAGTTTACATTGCAATCTCGGTGGGACTGATCGCTCATCTCGGTAAGACCGAAACGTTACGAAGGGAAACAGAGAGATTACAATCCCATCTCGGTGAGACCGAGATCCCTATCAGTGAGACCGATTTGCCTAGGGTTTGTGGTAGTGGCTATGACATTTGAAACTCAGTGGCGCCGGATAGAAAGAGTCGGTGGGGCCGAGTTTGACTTTTGGTTTAGGTTATATGTGGATGTGGGAAGGTAGTTGAGGGTTTTGGAGCATATCACTAAGCACTTTGAGCAAGCAAGCCATTAAGCAACACCTCATCCCTCCTTGATAGTATTGGCTTTTCCTATAGAGTCAATGTGATCTTGGATCACTAAAATATAAAATGTAGAGTCTTGATCTTGAAGCTTGAGCCAAAAAAATTATCCTCAGAATTTTGAGGGATCCACTTTCCTCATCCATGCCATGCCATTCATTGAGCTTTTCCTAAAATATTAATCTTGGAATAGTGTTAGCTCAATGAGCTATATGTTGTTAGGAATTACCAAAACCACCGGGGATAGTTACACTTTCAATCTCCCCCTTTTTGGTAATTGATGACAACATATAGATCAAAGCTTCGACAAATGATAATAAGAGTGAAAGATATCGTCGCTTTGAGAAGTATGTCAAAAGCAAGAGCTCCCCCTAAATTTGTGCATATCTTAAGATTTGCTTTGGACTGCAAATGCACAATGAGTTAGGATCATGGGTTACTCTTCCATGTCACATACATCTTGGTGCAGCGCTCAAAATGATAAGAATTGAATACATGCACTCATCACCAAGCAAAGTGAATGATCATATAAGGATAAGTAAGATAATATCATCTAACAAGCATAAGTGTAGCTTATGATCAACCACGTGATCATCAATGTCTCACAGATAATAGTGTAGTATCTCAAGCAATCAAAAGCAAACAAAGTTCAACCAAGAAGACAAGAGAGAAAAAAAAGCAACGCTCTCTCTCGAAGCCTATGATCTATACATTTTTCTCCCCCTTTGGCAACAAGTTACCAAAAAGTTCATAGAAAATGCATAGCACTAGAACGTCTCTCAGGCTTGGTCTTCAGGTGGTGGTGTCCGAAGAACTCCAAGGACGAAGGCTTCAGTCAAACTAGATGGAGCTGATGGGGTAGGTGCTGGAGCTGGTGGCACTGAAGATGTAGCTGGTGCAGATGACGTGGCTCTGGTGTCTGGAACAGGCACTGCAGCTGATCTCTGAGCTCGAGGCACTCTGGCAAATGCATCAGTGGTTGTTCTGCCCTTCCTCTCCTGCATGTCATCCTGTAGCTGCTCCACAACTGACTGAATCTCAGTTACTTTGACATCTAAATCATAGAATTTTTATTCCATGATTCTTTCCAGGCTCTGCTGGTTTTGAGTTAGGGTGGCCAACCCCTTCTCAATCCTCAGAGATGATGCTATCAAGTAACCAAGCTGGTCCTGCTTGCTTTTCAAAAAGTACTCAGATGCCTCCTCTTGAGTTGGCATCTTGGCAGCCTTCTCTTTCCTTGCCTTCTCCTTCTTTGCTTGTGCTTGCACTAAGGAGGGTTCATCTTCATTCATCACAACTTGGTTGTCCTCGAAGTCAAGATAGATAGGCAAGTGTTCCTTATCCAACAAGTATGTTCTTGTGCCCATTTTTGAGTTTATCAATTCCTGGATCTATGGGGCATATCCACAACTTCTTTTCTGGTCAGCTGCAGTCCTCTTGATAGTCTCAACTATAAGGCTCATGACCTTGAACTTCTGTGGCACATCAAATATATGTAGCAAGTTAATTGCATGCCCTCTGATCATGTTGTGGTCACCTGACTTGGGCAAAAGAGTGTGCCTTAGGGTCCAGTTGATCGTTGGCAGTCCTGACAGAAGAAAATGGACTGACCCAAACTTGAAAGTCTCAAGAGCATCTTCAGGAATTTCCTTGTACATCTGTGACATAGAATTGTGATCCATCTTTTTCTTGGCATAAACATCCAAGTCATCTTCACTTTCCTTTGGGGCATTGACCATATTGTCCCATTCCTCAATAGTTGATTGGTATCTCGTACCTTCAGACATCCAAACTATTCTGCCATCTGGATAGAAGTGTGCTGTGGAGTAGAATTGCATTATGAGCTCCTCATTCCACTTTGTGAGCTTCTGCCCAACAAAGTCTGCAACTCCACAAGCACGGAAGCTGTCAAACACACCAGGATAGTGTTCCTCATTTTCCTTCATGTAGGTCCAGTTGACCCACCTCATATCACACACTATAGGCTTCTTGTCCAACAAAATTGTCTCATAGAAATCCTGATGTTCCTTTGCGTGGAACCTGTAATCAACAGCAGTCCTTCTCCTGGTAGCATATGGATCTGTTTCTCTCCATTTCCTCAGTCCTGAGTCTCTCTTGATCTTCATGTTCTCAGCCACAGGATGAGCATCATTGTGGTCTGGAATTTTTGGCTTCAATTTTCTCAGAACATGCTCTTCATCTTCTTCTTCAGCAACAGTCTCAGGCACTGGGGCCTTGTTCTTCTCAGAAGCTGGTATGTTTCTGGTATTTCTCTTTGGTGCAGTCTTGGGCTTGGAGGCAGCTTTGGGTGCTTCTTTGGGCTTTGATGATGCAGCCCCTGTCCTGATAGCATCACCCATAAGCTTCTGTGCCTTGGGTGCTGGTGCAGCAACCTCTTCTTCCTCTTCTTCTTCCATCATGGAAGCCTTTCCAATCACTCTGGCCATGGTCTTCTTGACCCTTTCCTTCCTTTTCTTTCCTTCTGCAGCAGGCTCTTTGCGTTGAGATTCCAAAGATGCTTGAGAGGATGCTCTGGCCTTAGACATTGGTTGTCTTCCTGCTGGCCTTTTGATCTTCATCCCTGGCTTAACTGCAGCTGAGCTGTACTCCTTCTTAACCACTTTCTTCTTTGATGTGGCCTCATCCTCAGTGGCCACATAGTCTTCATCCTCAGACTCTGAAGTTTTCTTCTTGCTTGCTCTAGTGGCAGCCTTTGGCAAATTGCTTGGGGTGCTCCTGCTACCATCATCTGAACTGCTAGAGGGACTAGTGCCCTCACTCAGGTGAACCTGCTCCTCTGACTTGTTTTGGCTGTCACTCTGGTCAGCCATGTTGCAAACACTGACAGCAGACCCTGTGAATAGATATAGATGAGATAGAGTGGATGAGCATCACAAAATGCAGAGGTTTTTGCAAAAGAATGAGTCAAAAACTTAGTTTTAGTTTTCCATAGAAAGCATTTTGGATCAACCGATTTGTAAACTCGGTGATACCGAAGCAGCTGTTGGAACCTAAACTAGTGAACTCGGTCAGACCGAGTCACGGTTCGGTGGCACCAAGACTGCTAGGGTTTCACAAAGTCCTGAACTCAGTCACACCGATTTGCAATTCTCGGTTAGATCGAGAACCACATGTGCAATGGCCTTGGCCGAATCGGTGGAACCGAGTTCTGCAACCCGGTGGGTCCGAGATGGTTTCGGCGGAAACCTAACCCTAAATTTTCGATTCAACTCTAATCTACAGAGTGTTTTGACTGGATAGAAGCATTTCAATCATGGTAAGAATCATAATGAACACAATGTGCTAGGAATCGGACGGGGATAGCACTGTGATTGAGTCCATACCCTAGTTCGGCGATGAACTCGCTATGGCGGCAACAGCGGGGAAGAATTCCATTGACGGCGGCGGAGACCAGCGGCAGGAGGCGGCTGGCGACGAGGAGGACGATCCGGAGACCCAAGAGGCAGAGCGAGCTATGCGCGGGCGAAGGGGTTTCAGAGAAATTTCCAAAATTTTGCCCGTGAGTATATATAGCCCGACCCTGTCGGTGTGACCGAGTGGAACAACTCGGTGGCACCGAGATTCATAACTGCAAGCAGTTACTGAAACTCGGTGTGACCAAAAAGTTCAAATCGGTTGCACCGAGATTGAAAACCTAGATCGACTTAGTGATCTCGGTATGACCGAAATGGAGGAATCGGTCAAACCGAAAAGCACAAAGAAGTTTTGGAAGTTTAAGTCTATGACGAATCGGGGACTCCGAGTGCTCCTCACACAGAGTGGTTCGAATCTGACTTGATCAAATTTTGTGATGTAGCATGAATAGAGTTTGAGACGAGAAAATCATAGATAGCTAGAGAGGGTTCTTAGGCATTCTTGTCCATCCATTTGGCAAAATAAAACCAATCAATCAAAACAACAAGTGGATGTCCTCGAATGAGTAAAATATGCAATCAACATGCTCACACAATAAAATGGCAATTGAAATATGTGGCAAAGCATGCACAACCAATTCTAGCATCTATCAAACAATTTGCGATGACTAGGTCATCTATATATGAGTATATTGACTTAGGATTCAAATGAGAACATTTGATCGTAGGTCATACTCATCGTTTAAGCACAAGTGGGGTTACCACTTTTACATAAAGCATTGTTGTGTTCACACCATTAGAGTTGCTTTAGCTCAATTCTTAGAGTAAAGCTCCCCCTAGATGTGAGATCCCCCCTAAGAGGGATGAACTAACCTTGGGTTTTGTCGATGATGACTTCATGTAGATGTTGAAGATGTGGTGATCAATGTTGATGTAGATCATTTGGAGCTATCCATTGGAGTGAGTTGCACTTTCAATACCTACACGGGTTAGTCCCACAAGGAACAAACAAGGATATCCATAGACATAGAGTGATGCACACACAAGATGATGTCTATGAATGCTTTTCGGTTACCTTGTCCCTTGTCTTACCAACAAGAGGGTTTGTGACTCCTTGAACTAGTGCAAGATGTGGAAGTTGATTGCACTTGTTCTTGCCAAGATGATAAGAGTGAAGTATGTTGGCGGAGTCACCCTCAAGAACTCTCTAGTTCTTCTTCTTCGGGATCCACACCATCTTGATGGGAATCCTCGGTGTTGTAGTTGTACTTGATGAAGTGGAACTTGAAGTAGTCTTGGGAACCCACTTGAGCAAGGCCTTAGGAGCTTCTTCAAATGCATCAATTTCCTCTTGAAGCTTGTCCTTGCCTTTTTGATTGTGGTCTTGTGGTGGAAGATCATCTTGAGCTTGTGTCCCTTTGAGAGAAGTAGGATCATACTTCTCTTGTTGAGGAACAAACTTCGTCTTGGGGTATTGATCTTCTTCCCACTCAACTCCATTGGCATTGAACTTTCGTTCAAAACCAACACCTTGATTCTTCCGGTGCCTTCCTTGCTTGCGTACAATTTCCTCGAATTGCTTACTTCCGGCAAGGCTCTTGTAAACACCTTTCTCTATAATTCCCTTCAATAAGCTATTTTCTTGCTCAAGTGTAACTTGGCTAAGAGAATCATTAGTGGAATAAGATAACTACTAGAAGCAACAATATTGGATTTAGCATGATTATTGTTACTACTAGAGGAAGAATCTTTCTTGTTCTTGTTACTAGACTTGACTTGAGGCATGTAAGTGGATAAGAATAAACGCTTGGCAATGTAAGAAGAACTTTTCTTACGAAGATCATCATTGATTGCTTTTAAGAACTCATGCTCTTGCTCAAAGTTGAGCTTTTCAAAGCGTAATTTCTCATGAGTCCTTAAAAGTTCTCGATGATCTCCTAAGATAGTTTCATGAGCTAACTTAAGAGTGTTTAGTTCTTTAGTTAGAGACTCAATCTTCTCCTTATCATTGTCATTCATTTTATCTTGATTAGCATGATTAATTGACGTTTCATCATAGTATTCATCACTAGAGTTGTCAACAAGTAAATCATCATCACCTAACAAGTCATCTTCATCACTATTGAAATCAACATACTCGGGTGTGATACCTTTGGGCCTTTAGCCATGAAGCATGTTCCAACTCCTTCATTTGGTAAATCAAATATGTTGTAGGAGTTGGTTGTCACAAGTGCTAGAACGGCAACACCTTCATCTTGAGTATATTCGGAGTCGGAGTGATAGCTTCTCTCGGAGTGGTTGTCGGAGTCGGAGTCGGATACCCATTCACCAACGTGAGCTTGATGTCTTCGTTTTGTGTAGCTCCTTGATGACTTATCCTTTCTTTCCGAATCCTTGCTTCTCCGTGAGGGTCTTCGTTCATAACGATCATCTCTACTCCTTCTTTCTCTAGATGGTGATTCTTCTCTTCTACTTCTTCTCTTGGGAGAATCTTCTCTTCTCTTGTAGGGGGGTGTACACTCATTGGAATAGTGTCCGGGCCTTCCACAATTGTAGCAGTTTCGCTCTCGACTAGAAGATCTTTTGTCATTGTAGGACCTTGACTTGGAGCTTCTCTCTTTGATCCTACTCTTGTAGAACTTGTTGAAGTTCTTCACCATTAAGCTCAATTCTTCATTGAAGGTTTGTTTCTCACTCGATGATGTGGGGGCTTCACATGAGGCTTTGTAAGCACCACTTGATTTGTTGTGAAGTTCCTCTTTATCCTTGAGTGACATCTCATGAGCAACAATTCTTCCGATGACTTCCGTTGGCTTGAGATCTTTGTAATTGGGCATCATTTGGATCAATGTGCACACGGTATCATATTTTCCATCCAAGCTCTTAGGATCTTCTTGATGATGAATCTATCGGTCATCTCTTCACTCCCTAAGCCGGCAATCTCATTTGTGATAAGAGCAAGCCTAGAGTACATTTCAGCGACACCTTCACCATCCTTCATTTTGAACTTGTCAAGTTGACTTTGAAGCACATCCAATTTGGATTCCTTGACGGAGTCGGTACCTTCATGCATGTCAATCAAAGTATCCCAAATTTCCTTTGCATTCTCAAGACGGCTGATTTTGTTGAATTCTTCAGGGCACAATCCATTGAATAGGATATCACAAGCTTGAGCATTGTATTGGAGCATCTTCAACTGATCTGCGGTAGCTTCATGATTCGGTTCTCTCCCATCAAAGAATTCACCTTGCAAGCCAACACACACAATAGCCCAAACGGCGGGGTTATGTCCAAGAATATGAATTTTCATCTTATGCTTCCAACTAGCAAAATTAGTACCATCAAAGTAAGGACCTCTACGGTGATAATTTCCCTCGCTAGATGCCATACTCTCCTAGGTTGTGAAACCA
Organism: Triticum dicoccoides; assembly: GCF_002162155.2. Classification (NCBI taxonomy): domain Eukaryota; kingdom Viridiplantae; phylum Streptophyta; class Magnoliopsida; order Poales; family Poaceae; genus Triticum; species Triticum dicoccoides. The sequence goes on from NC_041392.1 coordinate 447,732,159, forward strand.
AGGCTATGACCACCAAAAGCTATGGAAATCAAAGAAAATGGAGACCAAAGCTCTGATACCACTTGTAGGATCGAAAGTATGTCTAGAGGGGGTGATTAGACTACTTGACCAAATAAAAATCTAGCATTTTCCTAATTTTAGTTCTTGGCGGATTTTAGCTATCTTAGCACAAGTCAAGCAATCTCCACACAATTCAAGAAAGCATGCAAAAGAGTATATGAGCAGCGGAAAGTAAAGCATGCAACTTGCAAGAATGTAAAGGGAAGGGTTTGGAGGATTCAAACGCAATTGGAGACACGGATGTTTTGTCATGGTTCCGATAGGTGGTGCTATTGTACATCCACGTTGATGGAGACTTCAACCCACAGAGGGTAACGGTTACGCGAGTCCACGGAGGGCTCACCCCACGAAGGGTCCATGAAGAAGCAACCTTGTCTATTCCATCACGGCCGTCTCCCACGAAGGACTTGCCTCACTAGCGGTAGATATTCATGAAGTAGGCGATCTCCTTGCCCTTACAAACTCCTTGGTTCAACTCCACAATCTTGTCGGAGGCTCCCAAGTGACACCTAGCCAATCTAGAAGACACCACTCTCCAAGAAGTAACAAATGGTGTGTTGATGATGAACTCCTTGCTCTTGTGCTTCAAATTATAGTCTCCCCAACACTCAACTCTCTCTCACAGGATTTGCATTTGGTGGAAAGAAGATTTGAGTGGAAAGCAACTTGGGGAAGGCTAGAGATCAAGATTCATATGGTTGGAGTGGTATATCTTGACCTCAACACAAGTGTAGGTGGTTCTCTCTCAGAAAATGTGTATTAGAAGTGTAGGTATGTTCTGATGGCTCTCTCTACGAATGAAGAGTGGGTGTAGGGGTATATATAGCCTCCACACAGAATCTAACCGTTACACACAATTTGCCAAACTCGGTGGGACCGAATGGTTAAACTCGGTCGGACCGATTCAGCAAACCTAGTGACCGTTAGGATTTTCGGTGGGACTGAGATGCAACTCGGTAGGACCGATATGGTTAGGGTTAGGGCATAACGTAATCTCGGTGTGACCGATTACACAAACTCGGTGGGACCGATTTTGGTAATAAGCTAACCAGAGAGTTGGTTAGGTAAACTCGGTGGGACCAATTCACTTATCTCGGTGAGACCGAAATGTTACAAAAGGGAAACAGAGAGTTTACATTGCAATCTCGGTGGGACCGACCGCTCATCTCGGTAAGACCGAAATGTTACGAAGGGAAACAGAGAGATTACAATCCCATCTCGGTGAGACCGAGATCCCTATCGGTGAGACCGATTTGCCTAGGGTTTGTGGCAGTGGCTATGACATTTGAAAATCGGTGGCGCCGGATAGAAAGAATCGGTGGGGCTGAGTTTGACTTTTGGTTTAGGTCATATGTCGATGTGGAAAGGTAGTTGAGGGTTTTGGAGCATATCACTAAGCACTTTGAGCAAGCAAGCCATTAAGCAACACCTCATCCCGCCTTGATAGTATTGGCTTTTCCTATAGACTCAATGTGATCTTGGATCACTAAAATATAAAATGTAGAGTCTTGATCTTGAAGCTTGAGCCAAACTTTTTGTCCTTAGAATTTTGAGGGATCCACTTTCCTCATCCATGCCATGCCATTCATTGAGATTTTCCTGAAATATTAATCTTGGAATAATGTTAGCTCAATGAGCTATATGTTGTTAGGAATTACCAAAACCACCCGTGGATAGTTGCACTTTCACCGGGGCAGCGTAGGTCGTTCCCAGCAAGGCTCTTGCCGAGGGAAACCCATCTTGTCCCTTTTGTTATTCACGCCTCTGGCTTCAGCGCTGCTCGGGTAGTCTTGTATCTTCGCTTCCTCTTCCCCGCCAAGCGTGGTCACAGCTATGGCTACAACTGCCCATGCACAAGTAAAGGGGTACAGAAGGCCCCTACTTTTGTACACCAACACACATCATTCAAGATATTTCCCCGTCATTGATAAAGACGATGAACCGTTATGTACGAGTTCGTTGGTTTCAACATAGCCCTACCCGTAGCGATCTACTGCTTCCACCCTGATTGTGCCGCCTGCTTGAAATTTTTGTATGCAAGTTCAGTGTGCTATGATGTTCTATATGATTGTGTCAACTATATAAGTTTTTACTGAGCATCATCAATGCATATGGCTGAAAGATGTATTTACGAGCATCGACTGATGGGTCTCTCTCTCACAAACACACACACACACACACACACACACACAAGTGGGACCCGTTGAATTTTTTCTTCGCTCGTGACAGCTTTTAATTAGGTTCCACTGTACTCTAACTTTTTTCTTAAGTTATTAATTGAGCTCAATGACTTCAAAAAGTTATACAGAAGCCTTGTTTGGGCCTTTCCAGCGTCGCTGAATGTGGGCTGAGTAGCCATGTAAGGTTGTATTGTACTATACAGGACTTTTTTTCAACATCAGCAATGCAACTGGGCCGACAGTTGTACACAATCCGGGTGAACTTGTTATTCTCTGCCCCGCTGGGCTGCAAATCTTTCCTAGGAGGAGGGATGCATTAGGCTTAACAAGAAAATGGGCTTTAAGAAATAATAAATGGGATGCAGTTATAAAAACCAGGCAGTAACTATAAAAAATGCACCAAATACGTAATTAGTTTATAAAATATTAATTTTGGATTTTGAAAATTTTAATTTCATTAATTGTTGCACGCGCAATGTTTCGTTGGATTTTTACGTAATACAAATTTATATTGAAATTGTATTTAACCTGACTAGAAATTTTGGGATAAAAATATTTCGGATCCCATCAAAATGTTGGAAATTTTATTGAATTCTGTTTTGAACGGTTGGTTGAAATTATTAATCATTGTCCTAGCTAGAAAATGGGATGTACTTTTAACAAACTGTAAATGGGCTGTAGTAAATTCCATTAGAATTCAAAAATGGGATGTACATTCTTACAAATCGCAAATGGGCTATAAGTTCTCTGCCAGACACTTGTGGGCCTACTAAGTTGACGCGTCTCCTAAAAAAGTAAGTTGGACGCGTATGCAAGGCTTTGTCAACTTATATTCAAAACACGGTTCTAGCAGCAGTATCTGTTGGATGCCCATCCAACGGATGCCGTGCTTCTTCTTCAATCTCGGATATTCTAGCTTCAGCCGCCAAAAAAATGATTCCTCCCCCCTGACATCTGGGGTGCACCGTTTCGGAGGCTGACCTGTGGGCCTACTAAGTTCATGCGTACCAAGGGCTTTGTCAACTTAGCCAATATAAACAATTCTACCTGCAGTGACCGTACGATGTCCATCCAGCGGCCGTCGTGATTCTTCAACCTCTGGTCTTCTTGCTCCAGCCGCGCAAAGCAGCGCCGGTCATGCCGCCCACTCCTGCCTCCCGTGGCCGGCTGTGCTGCCGCGGAGGCCTCACCGCCCCCTACCACTCCCACCGTTGGCCAGGCCGGCGACAGCATCCTCACACCGCAGCCGAACCAGTGAACCCTCGTACTCCTGTCCATGTGGGCATCCACTGTCGCGTCTTCCCCGGCTCCGCTTCATCCCCTTCCTAGGCCTTGTCATCGTCCACCACCTTGGTGCTCTCAGCACGGCATGGTCAATGTGGTCAACGAATGACTTCCATCGGAAGAGTACTGTACGTGGAGAGGCTGCAGCAAGGAAGTGCCTCATTACACGAAAAATAATGATTCCTCCACCTGACAGCAGGGACCCACCGAACGGGCCACCGTATTTCGCGAAAAAATGATTCATCCCGCTGATTGCTGGGACCCACCAGCTACATCTTCGCACACAAGGAAGTGCCTGACAGTCAGGACCCACCTGGTCGAAGTGTACGTAGCATTGTCATTCTGGTCGCGAATATGTACGTGCATACTGGTCGATGTAGAGGCGTGCACGTGTCGTAGTAGGTGTGTGCACGTGTTGTAGTAGAGGCGCGCATGTAGCATGTACATGTACATACATCGGCCAGGGTGCAAGAAAGTAAATACGGCCACGTACGTACATACAGACGGGGTCTCGAACGCCTACTCGTGCATACATACGGCCAGGGCTCCTGTACATGGCTGGGTCGGAACGGAGAAACTGCGTCGTCGGCGTGTTCATGGGGAGGCAACATAATGTGTCATGTTCATTGGGAGGCAACGGAACACATGCTGTTCATCGGGAGCCAACCGACTTGGATGGAACAACCGATGGAAACGAGGCCTGGCGTACCGCAGAACGGAGGAAATGGCCTTGTGTTCGACCGGCCACGGTCGAAACAGGATCCTGTTCATCGGGAGGGTCTGGCGTACCGCAAAACAGAGGAAACGGACTTCTCTTGGACCTCCTACGGTCGAAACGGGGTCCTGTTGATCGGGAGGGGTGTGGCCTACCACAAAACGGAGGAAACAGACTTGTGTTGGAGCTCTATGGTCGAAACAGGGTCCCGTTCATCGGGAGGGGTGTGGGGTACCGCAAAATGGGACTCCACAGGATACTGTTCATCTCCACCGTCGACTGCCTCCACAGGCTACTGTTCATCCACCATCGACTGCCTCCACGGGCTATTGTTCATCCACCGTCGACCTCCTCCAGCCTCCACCTATGACTGTTCATCCATGGGCTCCTGTTCATCCAGCCTCCACCGCGCGCTCCTCCACCGGCTACTGTTCAACCAGCCCTCTCCACGGGGTCCCGTTCAACCACCCTTCCACGGGCTACTGTTCGTCTAGACCTCCACCGGCTACTGTTCAACCAGCCCTCCACTAGCTACTATTCAACCAGCCCTCCATGGGGCCCTGTTCATCCCTCCCTCCACGGGGTCCTATTCATCCAACGACTCGATCGATTAGGGTCCTGTTCATCCAACGGCAACGGCCTCTACTACCATGGGTTTCTGTTCATCCAACCCCCACCGGGAACTGTTCATCCAAACCCCCCCAACAACGCTCACTGTTCGTCCAGAGGCAGCATCGATCGGCTTCAGTTAGCAGCAGTAGCGAAGGAATCACTCGGGTTCAGTTAACAGCTAGGGATCGATCGATCACTCGGGTTCAGTAACACATAGACTGCAATGCAATCGCTCGGGTTCAGTTAGAGCCCAACGCCTCGCTCGGGTTCAGTTAGAGCGCAACGCCTCGCACACACACGCGTACGTATGAGAGAAACACGCATCGCTCGGCCCCCGACCACCCACCGTAACCGGGAACTCCCCGATATTTTCCTCGCCGGCACTTCTACCATGGTTTTTTCTGTCATGGACGGCCCAAAGAATGTCATGCAGCTGCGTCTCCGGCCCGACCAGGATGAAAACCCATTTTCTGTCATGATATTTTGTCATATAAGTAGGACCCCACCACATCTATGATGATACCGGGTTTTGTCACAATTATCGTTATAGAAGTGTGTATGACAGGAAAAAAATCCGTTCGGCCCAAAATGTCAAGGATGTGTCTTTTTTGTAGTGCTAGTGTGAATTTTCATTATAGAACTTGGCTTGTATATTCCAATGATGAGCTTTCTCAAAATGACATAGGTCTTCATGAGCAAGCAAGTTGGATGCACACCCACTTAGTGTTCGTTTTGAGCTTTAGTGCATCCGTTGCATGGCAATCCCTACTCTCTCACATTGATATCTATTAATGGGCATCTCCATAGCCCGTTGATACGCCTAGTTGATGTGAGACTATCTCCTTCTTTTTGTCTTCTCCACAACCATCTTCTATTCCACCTATAGTGCTATGTCCATGGCTCACGCTCATGTATTGCGTGAAAGTTGAAAAAGTTTGAGAACATCAAAAGTATGAAACAATTGCTTGGCTTGTCATCGGGGTTGTGCAAGGTTTGCATATTTTGTGTGATGAAGATGGAGCATAGCCATACTATATGATTTTATAGGGATAAGCTTTCTTTGGCCAGGTTATTTTGGGAAGACATAATTGCCTTGTTAGTACGCTTGAAGTATTATTGTTTTTTATGTTAGTATTAAACTTTTGTTTTGAATCTTATGGATCTGAATATTCTTGCCACAATAAATAAAATTACATGGATAAATATGTTAGGTAGCATTCCACATCAAAAATTCTGTTTTTATCATTTACCTACTCGAGGGCGAGCAGGAATTAAGCTTGGGGATGCTTGATACGTCTCCAACGTATCTATATTTTTTATTGTTCCATGCTATTATATTATATATCTTGGATGTTTCATATGCATTTATATGCTATTTTGTATGATTTTTGGGACTAACCTATTAACCTAGAGCCCAGTGTCAGTTTCTGTTTTTTTCCTCGTTTTTGAGTTTTATAGAAAAGGAATATCAAACGGAGCCTAAATGACCTGAAACTTTACGACGACTGTTTTTGGACCAAAAGAAGCCCAAGGAGTACCGGAGATGCACAAGAGGAGTCCCGAGGCCTCCACAAGGGTGGAGGGTGCCCCCACCCCCTAGGGCGCGTCCTCCAACCTTGTGGGCCCCTTGTGGACTCCCTTGACTTGTTCTCGATGCCAACACCTCTTATATATCCCCAAACCTCCAGAACAGAACCTAGATCAGAAGTTTCGCCACCGCAAGCCTCTGTAGCCACCAAAAACCAATCGGGACCCTGTTTGGGCACCCTGCCGGAGGGGGGAATCATCACCGGTGGCCATCTTCATCATGCCGGTGCTCTCCATGATGAGGAGGGAGTAGTTCACCCTCAGTGCTGAGGGTATGTACCAATAGCTATGTGTTTGATCTCTCTCTCTCTTTCTCTCGTGTTCTTGATTTGGCACGATCTTGATGTACTGCGAGCTTTGTTATTATAGTTGGATCTTATGATGTTTCTCCCCTCTACCTTCTTGTAATGGATTGAGTTTTCCCTTTGAAGTTATCTTATCAGATTGAGTCTTTAAGGATTTGAGAACACTTGATGTATGTCTTGCATGTGCTTATCTGTGGTGACAATGGGATATCACGTGATCCACTTGATGTATGTTTTGGTGATCAACTTGCAAGTTCCGTGACCTTATGCATAGGGGTTGGCACACGTTTTCGTCTTGACTCTCCGGTATAAACTATGTCTTTAAGGATTGGCACACGTTTTGGTGATGTATGTCTTGCATGTGCTTATCTGTGGTGACAATGGGATATTCACGTGATCTACTTGATGTATGTTTTGGTGATCAACTTGCGGGTTCTGTGACCTTGTGAACTTATGCATAGGGGTTGGCACACGTTTTTGTCTTGAATCTCCAATACAAACTTTGGGGCACTCTTGGAAGTTCTTTGTGTTGGTTTGAATAGATGAATCTGAGATTGTGTGATGCATATCGTATAATCGAACCCGCGGATACTTGTGGTGACATTGGAGTATCTAGGTGACATTAGGGTTTTGGTTGATGTGTGTCTTAAGGTGTTATTTTAGGACGAACTCTAGGGCTGTTTGTGACACTTATAGGAATAGCCCAATAGATCGATCAGAAAGAATAACTTTGAGGTGGTTTCGTACCCTACAATAATCTCTTCGTTTGTTCTTCGCTATTCGTGACTTTGGAGTGACTCTTTATTGCACGTTGAGGGGTTGTTATATGATCCAATTATGTTATCATTGCTGAGAGAACTTGCACTAGTGAAATTATGAACCCTAGGCCTTGTTTTCAAGCATTGCAATACCATTTTCGCTCACTTATACTACTATTTACCTTGATGTTTTTATATTTTCAGATTACAAAAACCTATATCTACCATCCATATTGCACTTGTATCACCATCTCTTCGCCGAACTAGTGCACCTATACAATTTACCATTGTATTGGGTGTGTTGGGGACACAAGAGACTCTTTGTTATTTGGTTGCAGGGTTGTTTGAGAGAGACCATCTTCATCCTATGCCTCCCACGGATTGATAAACCTTAGGTCATCCACTTGAGGGAAATTTGCTACTATCCTACAAAACTCTGCACTTGGAGGCCCAACAACGTCTACAAGGATACAGTTGCGTAGTAGACATCAGTATGCCTTTTGGTTTATGCAATGCACCGGCTACCTTTCAAAGATGTATGCCTGCTATATTCTCTGACTTTTGTGAAAAGATTGTTGAGGTTTTCATGGATGATTTCTCCATTTATGGAACTTCTTTTGATGATTGCTTAAGCAACCTTGATCGAGTTTTGCAGAGATGTGAAGAAACTAATCTTGTATTGCATTGGGAGAAGTGCCACTGTATGATTAATGAAGGTATTGTATTGGGCTTAAAATTTCTAAAAGAGGTATTGAAGTTGGTAAAGCTAAAGTAGAGGCTATTGAAAAGATGTCGTGTCCTAAAGATATCAAAGGCATAAGAAGTTTCCTAGGTCATGTCGGTTTCTATAGGAGGTTTATTAAGGACTTCTCTAAAATTTCTAGGCATCTCACTAATCTCTTACAAAAAGATGTTCCTTAGGTTTTTTAATGGTGATTATGTAGAAGCATTTGAAATACTTAAGAAGGCCTTGATTTCTGCACCTATTGTTCAGCCACCTGATTGGAATTTACCCTTTGAAATTATGTGTGATGCTAGTGATTATGCTGTTGGTGGTGTTCTAGGACAAAGATTGATAAGAAATTAAATGTTATTCAGTATGCTAGTAAGACTCTAGACAGTGCCCAGAGAAATTATGCTACTAGTGAAAAAGAATATTTAGCAGTTGTATTTGCATGTGATAAGTTCATACCTCATATTGTTGGTTCCAAAATAACTGTTTGATACGTCTCCAACAGATCTATAATTTTTTATTGTTCCATGCTATTATATTATCTGTTTTGGACGTTTAATGGGCTTTAATATACCTTTTTATATTATTTTTGGGACTAACTTACTAACCAAAGTCCCAGTGCAAATTGCTGTTTTTTTCCTATTTCAGTGTTTCGCAGAAAAGAATATCAAACGGAATCCAAACGGAATGAAACCTTCAGGAGAGTTAATTTTGGAACAAACGCAATCATTGAGACATGGAGGTCAAGGAAGCAACGAGGCGGCCACGAGGTAGGAGGGCGCGCCTACCACCCTCATGGGCCCCTCGTGGCTCCGCTGACATACTTCTTTCGCCTATATATACTCATATACCCCGAAAACATCCAAGAGCACCACGAAACCCTATTTCCACCGCTGTAACCTTCTGTACCCGTGAGATCACATCTTGGGGCCTTTCTGGCGCTCCGCCGGAGGGGGAATCGATCAAGGAGGGCTTCTACATCAACACCATAGCCTCTTTCATGATGTGTGAGTAGTTTACCATAGACCTTTGGGTCCATAGTTATTAGCTAGATGGCTTCTTCTCTCTCTTTGGATCTCAATACAAAGTTCTCCTCGATTCTCTTGGAGATCTATTTGATGTAATTCTTTTTGCGGTGTGTTTGTCGAGATCCGATGAATTGTGGGTTTATGATCAAGATTATCTATGAACAATATTTGATTCTTCTCTGAATTCTTTTATGCATGATTTAATATCTTTACAAGTCTCTTCAAATTATCAATTTGGTTTGGCCTACTAGATTGATCTTTCTTGCAATGGGAGAAGTGCTTAGCTTTGGGTTCAATCTTGCGGTGTCCTTTCCCAGTGACAGCAGGGGCAGCAAGGCACGTATTGTATTGTTTCCATCGAGGATAAAAAGATGGGGTTTATATCATATTGCTTGAGTTTATCCCTCCACATCATGTCATCTTGCCTAATGCGTTACTTTGTTCTTATGAACTTAATACTCTAGATGCATGCTGGATAGCGGTCGACGCGTGGAGTAATAGTAGTAGATGCAGAATTGTTTCGGTCTACTTGTCGCAGACGTGATGCCTATATACATGATCATGCCTAGATATTCTCATAACTATGCGCTTTTCTATCAATTTCTCAACAGTAATTTGTTCACCCACCGTAGAATTTGCTATCTTGGGAGAAGCCACTAGTGAAACCTATGGCCCCTGGGTCTATCTTCCATCATATTATTTTCCTATCAACTTGTTATTTCTATCGTTGTTTATTTTGCAATTTTATTTTCCAATCTATACCATAAAAATACCAAAAATATTTATCTTATTATCTCTATCAAATCTCACTCTCGTAAGTGACCGTGAAGGGATTGACAACCCCTTTATCGCATTGGTTCGAGGTTCTTGTTTGTTTGTGCGGGTACTAGGCGACTTGCGTGTTACCTCCTACTGGATTGATACCTTGGTTCTCAAAAATTGAGGGAAATACTTATGCTACTTTGCTGCATCACCCTTTCCTCTTCAAGGGAAAACCAACGCATGCTCAAGAGGTAGCAAGAAGGATTTCTCACGCCGTTGCCGGGCAGGTTGCACCAAGTCAATTCAAGATTTGATCTCCCAGCAACTAGCCATTTCTAGCGCTATTGCCGGGGAGATCTACACACAAGTCAAGACATACCAAGTACCCATCACAAACTGTTATTTCCCGCATTACATTATTTGCCATTTGCCTCTCGTTTTCCTCTCCCCCACTTCACCCTCGCCGTTTTATTCGCCCTCTTTTCCGTTCGCCTCTTTTTCGTTCATCTCCTTTTCACTTGCCCTTTGTGTGTTCATTCTAGTTCATTTAGTTGCCATCATGTCTGAAACTGGGGAGGTTATCATCGGAAAGGATAGTAGTAACGAAGGGGGAAACATTGATGCTTTTGATTATCCTCATGAAGAAACTACTATTTTACACACTAAAAAGTTTTCGATCGGTAGTGGTAATATTATTGGAAAAGGAGTTATTCAGGATTTCTTTACTTGTGTCGGTGCTTTGCCCACCATGAGTGGGTGTATTCTTCATAAAACTAGTAGTCTTGCAGATGCTATATCTTTGCTCGTGGCTGAACTTGAAAGACAATTTATCCATATGCATCCTTGCATACAGAGGATTTTTCTAGAATTTTCTAATATTGAGCATTCTTCTGTTAAGCGAGCAGCTACCATCTTTTTAGCTCATGAGTTCAGATTTATAATAAAAGAGGCCAATGAAATTTTTTCACATTATAGGGTGGATGACGGCCGTCCTCCCATAGAAGCAATCCTTTTTTATCAAGAGGACATAATCCGCTTACGATCTTTAGATCATGTTGCTTTTAATGAAAACCTTAGAAAAAAGGTTCCTACCGATGTTCTTGTTGACAGGATCTCTGAACTTAATGATAATTTTGCTATCCAGAACAATGGGTTAGGTTTTTCCCTTGAACAAAGGCTCATGACTTTTTTTCAAAAGAATGCTTATAATGATGAATTGGTTGTGCAATATGAGGGGCCAAAGGAGGAACCAATACCTCCCGAGCTTGATCTTGGGGACTTTTGTCCCATTAAATTTAGCCCTTTTTATTACTTTTGCTTGCCACAAAGAAAGCTTGCTTCTGAACGTAGGGAGTATGAGATGATTTTTCGCGATTTACCTTATTGTTATCATGGCAATACCTAGATCTATTCTTGCTATTATGCCTAGCTAGGGGCGTTAAATGATAGCGCTTGTTGGGAGGCAACCCAATTTTATTTTTGTTTCTTGTTTTTTTGTTCCTGTTTAGTAATAAATAATTCATCTAGATTTTGTTTAGAGGTGGTTTTATGTTTTTAATTAGTGTTTGTGCCAAGTAAAACCTTTGGGAAGACTTGGGGGAAGTCTTTGCGATCTTGCTGTAAAAAACAGAAACTTTAGCGCTCAGGAGATTAGCTGCCATTTTTTACTGGAGAGTGAGATTAGGTTGATTATTTTTGCAGATCATTAATAGACAAATTCCTCACATCCACCAATTTATTTCAGAATTTTTGGGGTTGCAGAAGTATTCTAAACCTACAGAATACTACAGACTATTCTGTTTTTGACAGATTCTGTTTTTCGTGTGTTGTTTGCTTATTTTGATTAATCTATGGCTAGTATCGGGGGGTATGAACCATAGATAAGTTGGAATACAGTAGGTTTAACACCAATATAAATAAATAATGAGTTAATTACAGTACTTTGAAGTGGTGGTTTGTTTTCTTATACTAACGGAGCTCATGAGATTTTCTGTTGAGTTTTGTGTTGTGAAGTTTTCAAGTTGTGGGTAAAGATTTGATGGATTTTGGAACAAGGAGTGGCAAGAGCCTAAGCTTGAGGATGCCCAAGGCATCCCAAGGTAAAATTCAAGGACAACCAAAAGCCTAAGCTTGGGGATGCCCCGGAAGGCATCCCCTTTTTCGTCTTCGTCTATCGGTAACTTTACTTGATGCTATATTTTTATTCACCACATGATATGTGTTTTGCTTGGAGCGTCTTGTATGATTTGAGTCTTTGATTATTAGTTTACCACAATCATACTTGCTGTACACACCTTTTTGAGAGACACACATTAATCGGAATTTATTAGAATACTCTATGTGCTTCACTCATATCTTTTGAGCTAGATAGTTTTGCTCTAGTGCTTCACTTATATCTTTTTAAGAGCACTGTGGTGGTTTTATTTTATAGAAACTATTGATCTCACATGATTCACTTATATTATTTTGAGAGTCTTATAGAACATCATGGTAATTTGCTTTGGTTATAAAATTAGTCCTAATGTGATAGGCATCCAAGATGGGTATAATAAAAACTTTCATAAAAAGTGCATTGAATACTATGAGAAGTTTGATACTTGATGATTGTTTTGAGATATGAAGATGGTAATATTAGAGTCATGCTAGTTGAGTAGTTGTGAATTTGAGAGATACTTGTGTTAAAGTTTGTGATTCCCGTAGCATGCACGTATGGTGAACCGTTATGTGATGAAGTCGGAGCATGATTTATTTATTGATTGTCTTCCTTATGAGTGGCGGTCGGGGACGAGCGATGGTCTTTTCTTACCAATCTATCCCCCTAGGAGCATGCGCGTGGTACTTTGTGTATGATTAAATACTTTGTGTGATGAAGATAGAGCATAGCCAGACTATATGATTTTGTAGGTATAAATTTCTTTGACCATGTTATTTTGAGAAGACATGATTGCTTCGTTAGTATGCTTGAAGTATTATTATTTTTATGTCAATATTAAACTTTTGTCTTGAATCTTTCGGATCTGAACATTCAAGCCACAATAAAGAAAATTACATTGAGAATTATGCTAGGTAGCATTCCACATCAAAAATTCTGATTTTATCATTTACCTGCTCGAGGACGAGCAGGAATTAAGCTTGGGGATGCTTCATACGTCTCCAACATATCTAAATTTTTTGATTGTTCCATGCTATTATATTATCTGTTTTGGATGTTTAATGGGCTTTAATATACCTTTTTATAATATTTTTGGGACTAACCTACTAACCAAAGGCCCAGTGCAAATTGTTGTTATTTTGCCTATTTTAGTGTTTCCCAGAAAAGGAATATCAAACGGAATCCAAACGGAATGAAACCTTCGGGGGAGTTATTTTTGGAACAAACGCAATCCAGGAGACTTGGAGTGGACGTCAAGGAAGCAACGAGGCGGCCACGAGGTAGGAGGGCGCGCCTAGGGGGGTAGGCGCGCCCCCCACCCTCGTGGGCCCCTCGTGGCTCCGCTGACCTACTTCTTTCGCTTATATATACTCATATACCCCGAAAACATCCGAGAGCACGACGAAACCCTATTTCCACCGCCACAACCTTCTGTGCCCGTGAGATCCCATCTTGGGGCCTTTTCCGGTGCTCCGCCGGATTGGGGATCGATCACGGAGGGCTTCTACATCAACACCATAGCCTCTCCAATGATGTGTGAGTAGTTTACCACAGACCTTCGGGTCCATAGTTATTAGCTAGATGGCTTCTTCTCTCTCTCTTTGGATCTCCATACAAAGTTCTCCTCGATTCTCTTGGAGATCTATTCGATGTAATTCTTTTTGCGGTGTGTTTGTCGAGATCCGATGAATTGTGGGTAGATTATCTATGAATAATATTTGATTCTTCTCTGAATTCTTTTATGCATGATTTAATACCTTTGCAAGTCTCTTCTAATTATCAGTTTGGTTTGGCCTACTAGATTGATCTTTTTTGCAATGGGAGAAGTGCTTAGCTTTGGGTTCAATCTTGCGGTGTCCTTTCCCAGTGACAGCAGGGGCATCAAGGCACGTATTGTATTGTTGCCATCGAGGATAAAAAGATGGGTTTATATCATATTGCTTGGGTTTATACCTCTACATCAGGTCCTCTTGCCTAATGTGTTACTCTGTTCTTATGAACTTAATACTCTAGATGCATGCTGGATAGCGGTCGATGTGTGGAGTAATAGTAGTAGATGCAGAATCTTTCAGTCTACTTGTCGCAGACGTGATGCCTATGTACATGATCATGCCTAGATATTCTCATAACTATGCGCTTTTCTATCAACTGCTCGACAGTAATTTGTTTCACCCACCATAGAATTTGCTATCTTGAGAGAAGCCACTAGTGAAACCTATGGCCCGGGTCTATCTTCCATCATATTATTTTCCTATCAACTTGCTATTTCTATCGTTGTTTATTTTGCAATCTTTAGTTTCCAATCTATACCATAAAAATACCAAAAATATTTATCTTATTATCTCTATCAGATCTCACTCTCGTAAGTGACCGTGAAGGGATTGACAACTGATACGTCTCCAATGTATCTATAATTTTTGATTGCTCCATGCTATATTATCTACTGTTTTGGACATTATTGGGCTTTATTATCCACTTTTATATTATTTTTGGGACTAACCTATTAACCGGAGGCCCATCCCAGAATTGATGTTTTTTGCCTGTTTTAGGGTTTCGAAGAAAAGGAATATCAAACGGAGTCCAAACGGAATGAAACCTTTGGGAACGTGATTTTCTCATCGAATACAACTCAGGAGACTTGGACCCTACGTCAAGCCACGTAACAGGAGGTCACGAGGTAGGGGCGCGCCTACCCCCCCCCCC
>NC_041392.1:447747337-447752729 GCF_002162155.2 Triticum dicoccoides
CCCTCGTGGGCCCCCTGTTGCTCCACCGACGTACTTCTTCCTCCTATATATACCCACGTACCTCCGAACGATCAGAGACGGAGCCAAAACCCTAATTCCACCGCCGCAACTTTCTGTATCCACGAGATCCCATCTTTGGGCCTATTCCGGAGCTCTGCCGGAGGGGGCATCGATCACGGAGGGCTTCTACATCAACACGATAGCCCTTCCGATGAAGTGTGAGTAGTTTACTTAAGACCTACGGGTGCATAGTTAGTAGCTAGATGGCTTCTTCTCTCTTTTTGGATCTCAATACAATGTTCTCCCCCTCTCTTGTGGAGATCTATCTGATGTAATCTTCTTTTTGCGGTGTGTTTGTTGAGACCGATGAATTGTCGGTTTATGACCAAGTCTATCTATAAATAATATTTGAATCTTCGTTGAATTCTTTAATGTATGATTGGTTATCTTTGCAAGTCTCTTCGAATTATCAGTTTGGTTTGGCCTACTAGATTGATCTTTCTTGCAATGGGAAAAGTGCTTTGCTTTGGTTCAATCTTGCGGTGTCCTTTCCCGGTGACAGTAAGGGCAGCAAGGCACGTATTGTATTGTTGCCATCGAGGATAACAAGATGGGGTTTTCTTCATATTGCATGAGTCTATCCCTCTACATCATGTCATCTTGCTTAAGGCGTTACTCTGTTTTTAACTTAATACTCTAGATGCATGATGGATAGCGGCCGATGAGTGGAGTAATAGTAGTAGATGCAGGCAGGAGTCGGTCTACTTGTCTCGGACGTGATGCCTATATACATGATCATACCTAGATATTCTCATAACTATGCTCAATTCTGTCAATTGCTCAACAGTAATTTGTTCACCCACCATAGAATACTTATGCTCTCGAGAGAAGCCACTAGTGAAACCTATGCCCCCCGGGTCTATCTTTATCATATCAATCTCCTACTACTTAGTTATTTACTTTGCCTTTATTTTACTTTGCATCTTTATCATAAAAATACCAAAAATATTATCTTATCATATCTATCAGATCTCACTCTCGTAAGTGGCCCTATAGGGATTGACAACCCCTATTTGCGTTGGTTGCGAGAATTTATTTGTTTTGTGCAGGTGCGAGGGACTCGCGCGTAGCCTCCTACTGGATTGATACCTTGGTTCTCAAAAACTGAGGGAAATACTTACGCTACTTTGCTGCATCATCCCTTCCTCTTCGGGGAAAACCAACACAGTGCTAAAAGAGGTAGCAAGAAGGATTTTTGGCGCCGTTGCCGGGGAGGTCTACGCCAAAGTCAACATACCAAGTACCCATCACATACCCTTATCTCCCGCATAAATTATTTGCCATTTGCCTCTCGTTTTCCTCTCCCCCACTTCACCCTTGCCGTTTTATTCGCCCTCTCTCTCTATCCTCCCTCTATTTCTCTATTTGCCTCTTTTTGCCCGCTTGCTTTTTGTTTGCTTGTGTGTTAGTTTGTTTGCTTGTTGTTATGGCTAGTCCCTTATCTTCTCTGTTGTCTCCCGAGAATGAAATTATAAATTTTAAGCAAAGGGAGGGTGAAAATCTAAAAGATGCTTGGTATAGAATTTGCAATGCTCAAAATAAATCTACTAGGAAGCAATCTACTACCATTCTCCTTCGCAATTTTTATGTAGGCATTACTCCTTGGCACCGTTATGTTCTTGATACTATTACCGGAGGGAACTTTTTGGGTAGCCATACTTTTGATTCCTATAATGCTATGTTAGATTTATTTGGCTCACCCCCTCTCTTGGTTAATGGAACTATATTAACTTTGGAGCATGTAATGCAAAGGCTTGAGATTATTGAAAATAAGGTTGCTACCATAGAGTTAATTGAAAATTTGGATAAAAAGATCCACATCCGAATCTCTCAATATGGAGCTAAAGTAGGAGTTACTTTGAAAGATATTAAATAAAATGAACCCATAGTTAATGAGAAAATAAATCACGATTCCGTTAGGATCGATAAACTTGAGAATATTATTACCAACTTGGGAACCGCTTTTTCTTCCGTAAAGAATATTCCGAATCCCTCCACTAAAGTTGCCAATATTATGAACGTTCCTAAAAATAAGGGTGAATCATCTAGTAAGGAAAATGCGGATCTCAAATCTATAAGTGTTCATCCCAATCTTCTTGCTATCATTAAGGAACCATTTGTTACAAATGAATTTTTCGATATTGTGCCTAAAAGATTGATAATTAATAAAAAGAAAAAAATTCCTAAAGATGGTAGATGCCTCATTGAAGAATTTCCTACCAAAGATGGCAATACCTGGATCTATTCTTGCTTGTTATGCCTAGCTAGGGGCGTTAAACGATAGCGCCTGTTGCGAGGCAACCCAATTTTATTTTTATTCCTTGATTTTTTCTCCTGTTTAGTAATAAATAAATTATATAGCCTCTGTTTTGGTTGTGTTTTTTGTGTTTAATTAGTGTTTGTGCCAAGTAGAACCGTTGGGAAGACATGGGGAAAGTCTTGTTGAACTTGCTGTAAAAAACAGAAACTTTAGCGCTCACGAGAACTGCTGTCATTTTTATTTGGAGAGTGCTATTTAGTTAATTATTTTTGAATATGATTAATAGATAAATTCCTCACGTCCAGAAATTTATTTTAGAATTTTTAGGGTTCCAGATCTTGCGCTAGCTACAGATTACTACAGACTGTTCTGTTTTTGACAGATTCTGTTTTTCGTGTGCTGTTTGCTTATTTTGATGAATCTATGGCTAGTAAAATATTTTATAAACCATAGAGAAGTTAGAATAAAGTAGGTATAACACCCATATAAATAAAGAATGAGTTCATTACAGTACCTTGAAGTGGTCTTTTGTTTTCTTTCGCTAACGGAGCTCACGAGATTTTCTACTTTAAGTTTTGTGTTGTGAAGTTTTCAAGTTTTGGGTAAAGATTTGATGGATTATGGAACAAGGAGTGGAAAGAGCCTAAGCTTGGGGATGCCCATGGCACCCCCAAGATAATCTAAGGACACCTAAAAGCCAAAGCTTGGGGATGCCCCGGAAGGCATCCCCTCTTTCGTCTACTTCTATCGGTAACTTTACTTGGAGCTATATTTTCATTTACCACATGATATGTGTTTTGCTTGGAGCGTCTTGTATGATTTGAGTCTTTGCTTGTTAGTTTACCACAATCATCCTTGCTGTACACACCTTTTGGGAGAGCCATACATGATTTGGAATTTGTTAGAATACTCTATGTGCTTCGCTTATATCTTTTGAGTTATATAATTTTGCTCTGGTGCTTCACTTATATCTTTTAGAGCACAGTGGTGGATTTGTTTTATAGAAACTATTAATCTCTCATGCTTCACTTAGATTATTTTGAGAGTCTTAATAGCATGGTAATTTGCTTAAAATCCTAATATGCTTGGTATGCAAGATCAATAATAAAACTCTCTTATGAGTGTGTTGAATACTATGATAAGTTTGATACTTGATAATTGTTTTGAGATATGGAGATGGTGATATTAAAGTCATGCTAGTTGAGTAGTTGTGAATTTGAGAAATACTCGTGTTGAAGCTTGTGATTCCCGTAGCATGCACGTATGGTGAACCGTTATGTGATGAAGTCGGAACATGATTTATTTATTGATTGCCTTCCTTATGAGTGGCGGTCGGGGACGAGCGATGGTCTTTTCCTACGAATCTATCCCCCTAGGAGCATGAGTGTAATACTTTGCTTTGGTAACTTGTAGATTTTTGCAATAAGTATATGAGTTCTTTATGACTAATGTTGAGTCCATGGATTATACGCACTCTCATCCTTCCACCTTTGCTAGCCTCTCTAATACTGCGCACCTTTCGCCGGTATCATACACCCACCATATACCTTCCTCAAAACAGCCACCATACCTACCTATTATGGCATTTCCATAGCCAATCCGAGCTATATTGCCATGCAACTTTCCACCGTTCCGTTTATGACACATTCCATCATTGTCATATTGCTTAGCATGATCATGTAGTTGACATAGTATTTATGGCAAAGCCACCATTCATAATTCTTTCATACTTGTCACTCATGCATCATTGCATATCCCGGTACATCGCCGGAGGCATTCATATAGAGTCATATTTTGTTCTAAATATCGAGTTGTAATTGTTGAGTTGTAAGAAAAATAAAAGTGTGATGATCATCATTATTAGAGCATTGTCCCAGTGAGGAAAGGATGATGGAGACTATGATTCCCCCACAAGTCGGGATGAGACTCCAGAGGAAAAAAAATAAAAGAGGTCAAAGAAGCCCAAATAAAAAAAGAGGCCATAAAAAGAGATAAAATGCCCAAATAAAAAAATGAGAGAAAAAGAGAGAAGATACAATGTTAATATCCTTTTACCACACTTGTGCTTCAAAGTAGCACCATGATCTTCATAGTAGAGAGTCTCTCATGTTATCACTTTCATATACTAGTGGGAATTTTTCATTATAGAACTTGGCTTGTATATTCCAATGATGGGCTTCCTCAAATTGCCCTAGGTCTTCATGAGAAAGCAAGTTGGATGCACACCCACTTAGTTTCTTTTTGAGCTTTCATATACCTATAGCTCTAGTGCATCTGTTGCATGGCAATCCCTACTCACTCACATTGATATCTATTGATGGGCATCTCCATAGCCCGTTGATTTGCCTAGTTGATGTGAGACTATCTTCTCCTTTTTGTCTTCTCCACAACCACCACTCTATTCCACCTATTGTGCTATATCCATGGCTCACGCTCATGTATTGCGTGAAAATTGAAAAGGTTGAGAATGTTAAAAGTATGAAACAATTGCTTGGATTGTCATTGGGGTTGTGCATGATTTAAATATTTTGTGTGGTGAAGATAGAGCATAGCCAGACTATATGATTTTGTAGGGATACCTTTCTTTAGCCATGTTATTTTGAGAAGACATAATTGCTTTGTTAGTATGCTTGAAGTATTATTATTTTCTATGTCAATATGAACTTTTGTCTTGAATCTTTCGGATCTGAATATTCATACCACAATTAAGAAGAAATACATTAAAATTATTCCAAGTAGCACTCCTCATCAAAAATTCTGTTTTTATCATTTACCTACTCGAGGACGAGCAATAATTAAGCTTGGGGATGCTTGATACGTCTCCAACGTATCTATAATTTTTGATTGCTCCATGCTATATTATCTACTGTTTTGGACATTATTGGGCTTTATTATCCACTTTTATATTGTTTTTGGGACTAACCTATTAACCGGAGGCCCAGCCCAGAATTGTTATTTTTTGCCTGTTTTAGGGTTTCGAAGAAAAGGAATATCAAACGGAGTCCAAACGGAATGAAACCTTCGGGAACGTGATTTTCTCATCGAATACAACTCAGGAGACTTGGACCCTAC
>NC_041392.1:447752934-447768354 GCF_002162155.2 Triticum dicoccoides
TGGGCCCCCTGTTGCTCCACCGACGTACTTCTTCCTCCTATATATACCCACGTACCCCCAAACGATCAGAGACGGAGCCAAAACCCTAATTCCACCGCCGCAACTTTCTGTATCCATGAGATCCCATCTTGGGGCCTGTTCCGGAGCTCCGCCGGAGGGGGCATCGATCACAGAGGGCTTCTACATCAACACGATAGCCCTTCCGATGAAGTGTGAGTAGTTTACTTCAAACCTACGGGTCCATAGTTAGTAGCTAGATGGCTTCTTCTCTCTTTTTGGATCTCAATAAAATGTTCTCCCCCTCTCTTGTGGAGATCTATCCGATGTAATCTTCTTTTTGCGGTGTGTTTGTTGAGACCGATGAATTGTGGGTTTATGACCAAGTCTATCTATGAATAATATTTGAATCTTCTCTGAATTCTTTAATGTATGATTGGTTATCTTTGCAAGTCTCTTCGAATTATCAGTTTGGTTTGGCCTACTAGATTGATCTTTCTTGCAATGGGAAAAGTGCTTTGCTTTGGTTCAATCTTGCGGTGTCCTTTCCCGGTGACAGTAAGGGCAGCAAGGCACGTATTGTATTGTTGCCATCGAGGCTAACAAGATGGGGTTTTCTTCATTTTTCATGAGTCTATCCCTCTACATCATGTCATCTTGCTTAAGGCGTTACTCTGTTTTTAACTTAATACTCTAGATGCATGCTGGATAGCGGTCGATGAGTGGAGTAATAGTAGTAGATGCAGGCAGGAGTCGGTCTACTTGTCTCAGACGTGATGCCTATATACATGATCATACCTAGATATTCTCATAACTATGCTCAATTCTGTCAATTGCTCAACAGTAATTTGTTCACCCACCGTAGAATACTTATGCTCTCAAGAGAAGCCACTAGTGAAACCTATGGCCCCCGGGCCTATCTTTATGATATCAATCTCCTACTACTTACTTATTTACTTTGCTATTTACTTTTCCTTTATTTTACTTTGCATCTTTATCATAAAAATACCAAAAAAAAATTATCTTATCATATCTATCAGATCTCACTCTCGTAAGTGGCCCTATAGGGATTGACAACCCCTATTTGCGTTGGTTGCGAGGATTTATTTGTTTTGTGCAGGTGCGAGGGACTCATGCGTAGCCTCCTACTGGATTGATACCTTGGTTCTCAAAAACTAAAGGAAATACTTACGCTACTTTACTGCATCATCCCTTCCTCTTCGGGGAAAACCAACGCAGTGCTAAAAGAGGTAGCAACAACCCCTTTATCGTGTTGGTTGTGAGGTTCTTGTTTGTTTGTGCAAGTACTAGGCGACTTGTGTGTTACCTCCTACTGGATTGATACCTTGGTTCTCAAAAACTAAGGGAAATACTTACGCTACTTTGCTGCATCACCCTTTCCTCTTCAAGGGAAAAAGAACGCATGCTCAAGAGGTAGCACTATTCACACTGATCATGCTGCTATTAAATATCTTATGGAAAAGAAAGATGCTAAACCTAGACTTATTAGATGGGTTCTCTTGCTACAAGAATTTGATTTGTATATTATTGATAGAAAGGGAGCTGAGAACCCCATTGCAGACAACTTGTCTAGGTTAGAAGACGTTCTTGATGACCCACTTCCTATTGTTGATAGCTTTCCTGATGAGCAATTAAATGTCATAAATGCTTCTCATAATACTCCATGGTATGCTGATTATGCTAATTATATTGTTGCTAAATTTATACCACCTAGTTTCACATACCAGCAAAAGAAAAAGTTTTTCTATGATTTAAGACATTACTTTTGGGATGATCCACACCTTTATAAAGAAGGAGTAGATGGTGTTATTAGACGTTGTGTACCTGAGCATGAACAGGAACAGATCCTATGCAAGTGCCACTCCGAGTCTTATGGAGGACACCACGCTGGAGATAGAACTGCACACAAGGTATTGCAATCTGGTTTCTATTGGCCTACTCTCTTCAAGGATTCTCGTAAGTTTGTCTTGTGATCAATGTCAAAGAATTGGTAATATCAGTAGATGTCGGGAAATACCTATGAACTATTCACTTGTTATTGAACCATTTGATGTTTGGGGCTTTGATTATATGGGACCTTTTCCTTCCTCTAATGGGTATACACATATTTTAGTTGATGTTGATTACGTTACTAAGTGGGTAGAAGCTATTCCAACTAGTAGTGCTAATCATAACGCTTCTATTAAGATGCTTAAAGAAGTTCTTTTTCCGAGGTATGGAGTCCCTAGATATTGAATGATTGATGGTGGTTCACATTTTATTCATGGTGCTTTCCGTAAAATGCTTGCTAAGTATGATGTTAATCATAGAATTGCATCTCCTTATCATCCTCAGTCTAGTGGTCAAGTAGAATTGAGCAATAGAGAGATTAAATTAATTTTGCAAAAGACTGTTAATAGATCTAGAAAGAATTGGTCTAAAAAATTTGATGATGCATTATGGGCTTATAGAACTGCTTATAAGAATCCTATGGGTATGTCTCCGTATAAAATGGTTTATGTAAAAGTATGTCACTTACCTCTTGAGCTAGAACATAAGGCATATTGGGCTATTAAAGAGCTCAACTATGATTTCAAACTTGCCGGTGAGAAGATGTTATTTGACACAGTGGCGGAGCCAGGATTCGAGTATAGGGGGGCGAGTACGTATATTGATCGAATCTTGTTGATAATTACTAGTTGCTTCTACTAAAATTGTTGATCGTTGGGGGGGGGGGGCAGGCCCCTGCTCGTCCCCCTGGCTCCGCCCCTGATTTGACATTAGCTCACTTCATGAATGGAGAACCCAAGCCTATGAGAATGCTAAGTTATTTAAAGAAAAAGTTAAAAGATGGCATGATAAAAGGATACAAAAGCGTGAGTTTAATGTAGGTGATCATGTTTTTCTATACAACTCCCGTTGAAGATTTTTTGCAGGAAAACATCTCTCTAAATGGGAAGGCCCTTACATTATGGAGGAGTCTATCATTCCGGTGCCATAAAGATCAACAATGCTGAAGGCACAAATCCGAAGGTGGTAAACGGTCAAAGAATTAAACATTATATCTCAGGTACTCCCATAAATGTTGAGACCAATGTTATTGATACTGTAACCCCGAAGGAGTACATAAGGGACACTTTCGAGAGTGTTTCAGACTCCAAAAATGAATAGGTATGTGGTACGGTAAGTAAACCGACTCCAAAACGTTTCCAATGATAAATTTTCTCCGTTTTGGAATATTTGAAAAATTAGGAAAATTAAAAGTAGTCCGAAAGAGACACGAGGCCACCACAAGGGTGGAGGGCGTGCCCTACCCCCCTAGGCGCGGCCCCCATCCTTGTAGCCACCTCGTGTGCCCTCAGGACTCCATTTTCTTGCACGATACTTCTTTTGGTCGGTAAAAATTCATTATATAATCTCCTGAAGGTTTTGACCACAGTACCATGACAAAATTCTTTGTTTTCATTTTGAGTTGTTCCTGCAGCAGATTTGGAGCAAGATGTCGTCCCAAGATTCCGAGGAGAGAGCTACATGGCTGATTATATCACAAACTCGAAAGTGTATGGGGATGTGGAACATTATGGTTGGACCACGGAGGAAGAAGAAGACTATGAGCCAAAGAGGAAGGAGGAGACAAGCTCCGATGAAGAGGACGATCCACTGCCCCAACCTGGCGATATGCATGCGGGGTTAAAGAAGTCAAGCCTCCCGAAGGTCCAATCTATCCCACCACGTTTTTCGTAGGACAGCAAGGCGGCATTATGCAAAAAGATAATGAAACTCGTGCTCGAGAATGAGGATCCGAGGGAGGAAAATTTTAGCCTCAGACGCAAGCTAGAGAAGAAGAATGCAACAACTCCATCACCCTCATCTCTGAAGAAAGAGATCTAAATACATGGGTATGGGCACTCCCCTTGGCAACTGCCAAGCTTGGGGGAGTGCCCCAGTACCGTATCACCATCACATCTTTATCTTTATCGCTTTTCTTAGTTTAATCCATTTGGTTATATCTTGATCTAGTAGAATAAAGTTTTAGTATGATCTAGCTTTGAGTTTCGCTTCGATCCCTATCTGTGTAATCGAGTCCTTGAGATATATAATAAAGAGTAGTTTTGAGTTAAGGGCTTTGCTTTGTTGTTATGATCTTGCGGGAATTAAATAAAAGAAAGAACAAAAAGAAATAAAAAGATCATATATTGATCTTATGGAGAGTAATGACTTCACATATAAAGATTATGATGAATAAAACTTGTTGAGAGTTGACAAACATAGTTTTGATCATTTTTGCAATTAATAGGAAGTAATAAAGAAAGAGATGCTTCACATATAAATATACTATCTTGGACATCTTTTGTAATTCTGAGCACTCATTAAAATATGACATGCTAAAAGGTTGATGTTGCACAAGGAAGACAACATGATAGGTTATGTTTTCTTATATCTGAATAGAAGTTATATTGTCATGGATCATCCAAAATGTTGAGCTTGCCTTTCCCTCTCATGCTAGACAAATTCTTTGCATCAAGTAGAGATACTACTTGTGCTTCCAAACATCCCTAAACCCAGTTTTGCCATGAGAGTCCACCATACCTACCTATGGATTGAGTAAGATCCTTCAAGTAAGTTGGCATCAGTGCAAGCAATAAAAATTGCACTCTAAATATGTATGATCTATTAGTGTGAAGAAAATAAGCTTTATAAGAACTTGTGATATGGAAGAAATAAAAGCGACGGACTGCATAATAAAGGTCCTTATCACAAGCGACAATATAAAGTGACGTTCTTTTGCATTAAGATTTCGTGCATCCAACCATAAAAGCGCATGACAACCTCTGCTTCCCTCTACGAAGGGCCTATCTTTTACTTTTATCTCCCACCCTTATACGAGAGTCATGGTGATCATCACCTTTCCCTTTTTACACTTTTTCCTTTGGCAAGCTCTGTGTGTTGGAGAGATCCGGATATATATATACCCACTCAGATGTAGGTTTTCATAAAGTATTATTGTTGACATTACCCTTGAGCTAAAAGGTTGGGAGACAAAACTATAAGCCCCTATCTTTCTCTGTGTCCGATTTAAGCTTTGAACCCATAAGTATCGCGTGAGTGTTACCAATTGTGAAACTAAATGATAGTTGAGTATGTGGACTTGCTGAAAAGCTCTTTAATTGACTATTTCCGATGTTATGATAAATTGCAATTGCTTCAATGACTGAGATCATAGTATGTTAGTTTTCAATGAAGTTTTTGATTCATACTTTACCTTGTGAACGAATTATTACTTCAGCATAAGAAATTACATGGCATTATATGTTGCTGTTTTAAAGATGATCATGATCCCTCATGTCCGTATTTCATTTTTATCGACATCTCTATCTCTAAACATGTGGACATATTTTTCGATTTCAGCTTTCGCTTGAGGACAAGTGAGGTCTAAGCTTTGGGGAGTTGATACATCCATTTTGCATTATGCTTTTATATTGACTAGCACATATGCTTGTGTGATGCAACAAGAGATAAAATAGTATGCATTTAAAGTTAGTGATAATTATATGCACAAGTAAAATCCTGTGTGCAGACGACAAAGGAACCTTTAGCTTTTCGGTTTCATTGCGTGTGAAGGAATCAATCCGCTATTTTTTTGATTCATTGATCGAGGGCATTTAAGGGTTTTGTTACTTCATCCTATGCTAGAGAAAGCCCATGAGTTATTTAATCTACTTTTCCTTTCAATCCTTTCAATCGAGGGGATTTTATGGTATGAAGTTTGTGAACATTTTAGGAAACAAGACCGATTTTTAAAATCCTGAAAAGTTTTTTGAAAATTATATACACTTTTGGAAAAACGCGAAAAATTTATGAAAGGGAACATCTTATAAAATTCACAAATATTTTCGGAAAACACCAACTTTTTTATAAAAACGTGAACATTATTTGAATTTGTGAACATTTTTGTAAAACGGGAACAAGTACTGAAAATTCATAAGATTTTAGAAAATGTGTACATTTTATACACCAACATTATTTTTAATTGTGAAATTTCATTAAAATAGGAATATTTTTTGTATCTAGAGCATTTTTTGAAATGCCATTTTCTTTTTAAAATCTCGAACAATTTTGAAAAACAATCATAAAATTGAAAAATGGGAAACTTTTGGAAAGTTTCGAATATTTTTCAAAATAGCAAAAAAAATTTGGAATTCTGAACATTTTCCAACATTTGTTTTTTTAATTCTGAATGTTTATTGAGAATTTTAATTTATGAAATGAATTCCAAAAGAAAAATAAACTTGGAAGGAAAAAAGAGATAGGGAAAAGAGAATAAAAATAGAAGTGAAACACAGAAATAAAAAATAGGCCAGCCCATTATAGGTTGTCATGGGCGAAACTTTGACTATTTATCGCCTGGTGCGGAAAATAGATTTTCCCCGGGTACATGGGCTGAAAAATAAGGGGGCTTGCTTCGCTGGGCCAAAGCGTGTGCCCACGTACGAAAATTCTTTTTCTAGCAGACAAACGCATAAGAATTTAGTACCACCTCGCATAGAAAAAAATGCTTTTCGGTGGTGAATGGATGAAAAAATTGACGAAATGCACCTTGCTTTATTAGTAGGTATAGATATAGATATAGATATTTATTGCATTATGGGCTATTATTACACATTATATCACAATACTTATGCCTATTCTCTCTTACTTTATAAGGCTTACATGAAAAGGGAGAATGCCGGCAGCTAGAATTCTGGATTGGAAAAGGAGCAAATATTATAGACCTATTCTGCACAACTCCAAAAGTCCTGAAACTTCACGGAGCATGTTTTTGGAATATATAAAAAATATTGGGCGAAGAAAGTACCAGAGGGGGGCCACCAGCCAGCCACAAGGGTGGAGAGCGCACCCTACCCCCTGGGCATGCCCCCGACCTTGTGGGCCCCCTGGCAGGCCTCTGGTGCCCATCTTTGGCTATATGGTGTCTTTCACCCTGGAAAAAATCAAGAAGAAGCTTTCGGGACGAAGCGCCGCCGTCTCGAGGCGGAACCTGGGCAGAACCAATCTAGGGCTCTGGCGGAGTTGTTCTGCCGGGGAAACATCCCTCCCGTGAGGGGGAAATTGTCGCCATCGTAATCACCATCGATCCTCTCATTAATAGGGGGTCAATATCCATCAACATCTTCACCAACACCATCTCCTCTCAAACCCTAGTCCATCTCTTGTATTCGATCTTGGTCCCAAAACCTCAGATTGGTACCTGTGGGTTGCTAGTAGTGTTGATTACTCCTTGTAGTTGATGCTAGTTGGCTTATCCGGTGGAAGATTATATTTTCAGATCCTTAATGATAATTAATAATCCTCTAGTCTTGATTATGAATATGCTTTGTGAGTAGTTACGTCTGTTCCCGAGGAGATGGGAGAAGTCTTGCTATAATTAATCATGTGAATTTGGTATTCGTTCGATATTTTGATGAGATGTATGTTGTCTCTCCTCTAGTGGTGTTTGTGAACGTCGACTACATGACACTTCACCATTATTTGGGCCTAGGGGAAGGCATTGAGAAGTAATAAGTAGATGATGGGTTGTTAGAGTGACAAAAGCTTAAACCCTAGTTTATGCGTTGCTTCGTAAGGGGTTGATTTGGATCCATACCAAAAAAGGCTTTCGCCTCGCTTTATAAATAAAGCAACCACCGAGCACAAAGTTATCAAGGTACCAACCAAACATACACACACGCACACACAAAAGCCACCGCAGACAGGTCCGACAAACCCGCGCACAGACAAAACCCAGGTTCAGCTGTGAGCATAGCACAACAAGCCCAACATAGGCGCACAACAAAGACAACAAACACAACGGCGGTGGCGAGGTGGAGAAGATCTAATCCGGCTCCGGTGCTGGAGGGGGATGCGGTGGAGCCAACCGGAGAGCCATCGCGCGAAGCTGGGTGATGATGGAGGTGATGGCGTCTCTCTCCCTGGGACGGCTAAGCGGCCGCCAAAGCTGCAAGTAACCAGACCATTTGAATAAAGCATTAGTAGCACAATGAAGATGAATACGCTAAATCACAAGTTTATTCCTAACTGTCCACAGCGTCCAGGCAAGGACCCCAATGGTCAGCCACCTAATGTGGCATAATGCGTGAGGGATCGCCTGGCGTTCGACAAAGAGAGCGGGGAAGTTGTTATGGTCCCATCTTCCACCCACAATCTCGCGGAAACAGCTCCATAGGAACTGCGCGGACATGCAAGTGAAGAATATATGGTTCAAGTCTTCTTCAGGCCCGCGGAGCGGGCAATGCCCATCACCAGGGCTATTGCGCTTCAGAACCTCTACGCCTGATGGGAGACGGCCGCGAATCCATTGCCAGAAGAAGATCCTAATTTTCAGGGGGAGGCGAATATCCCAAATGGAGGAGAGCTCCTCATGGCCAAGAGAGGGGGTGATGGCCAGGTATAGAGATTTGGTGGAGAATTTACCAGAAGGCTCTAGACGCCATCTGGTCCGGTCATCATCTGTCGTGAGATCAGGCTCGTGGAGTGCAATACAGTCGAGCAACTCCTGCCAGTCCGTGTTCTCCGCCGGGCCAAAAGGTCTCTAGATCGCAAGATGCCCTAAGTCAGCAAGGGCGGTCGCCACGGAAATCCGGGGGGCAATCGCGATGGAGAACAGGACCGGAAAGCGGGCCGCAAGAGGCGTGTCACCAGTCCACCTATCGAACCAGAACAGCATGGCGGTGCCGGACCCAATCGCGATCAAAGTCCCGATCCGGAGGACAGAGAGAAGCTGAATGATGGATTGCCAGAACTGGGAGGCCCTAGACCGCTGACAGAAGGCGAGGGACTGGCCGCGGAGGTATTTCTGCTGAATGATGCGTAGCCACAGGCCAGCATCTCCGTTGGCAATCCGCTAGAGCCACCGAGTCCGGAGGGCAATGTTCATGCGTTTGGAGGACATAATCCCGAGTCCGCCCTAGTCGCAAGGTTTGAGGATCTCAGACCACGTGACCATGTGGTACTTCTACTTATCACCCTCGCCGACCCAGAAAAAATGCCCCTGAACGGTGGCAATCTCGTGATGTAGGGTTTCCGGAAGGCTGTAGAAGCTCATGATGAATAAGAGTAAGCTGGAGAGGGACGAGTTAATGAGCACCGTATGGGCCGCTTTCGAAAGCCACCGACCCTGCCAGGGCTCGATACGGTACTGAAGCTTCCCCATTGTGGGGCGCAGCTAGGCCACCGTAAGCCTGGAGTCGCTAATGGGTATCCCCAGATATGACGTGGGGAAGCACCCGAGCTGGCAATTAAGCCTATTTGCTATGCTCTATCGCTCATCTTGGGCGTAGCCCAAGACCATCACCTCACTCTTGTCGAAGTTGATCCTAAGGCCAGACATCTGCTGGAAGCACGGAAGGAGGAACTTGAGGTTTGAAATATCACTTTCTGAACCCCCACCATAATAATGGTGTCATCCACATATTGGAGAAGGGAAACCCCGTTTCCCCCAACTAGATGCGGCACTATCCCCTTAATGTGACCCGCTGCCTTGGCCTTATCCAGGACGGCCGCCAGAGCATCGACAACCATGTTAAACAGGAACGGAGAGAAGGGATCCCCCTGGCGCACCCCATAGAATGTGGGGAAGAATGGGCCGACCTCCCCATTAATGTTTACCACAGTGCGATCGGAGGATACAAACTGCATCACTCTAGTCACCCACCTATCGTCGAAGCCCTTATAGAGCAGACATTCCCAAAGGAAGGCCCAACTGACCGTGTTATAAGCCTTGTGGAAATCCAGTTTCAGGAAGACTGCCTTGAGGTGTTTGGAATGCACCTCATAGAGAGCTTCGTGGAACACCAAGACTCCATCAAGGATATACCGGCCCTGGATGAAGGCCGACTGATCCGGGTGAGTAATCCGGTCAGCTATAGGGTCCACCCTAATGGCGTACCCCTTCGTGAGGATGCGGAAGATGACATTAATCACCGTAATCGGGCGAAATTGCCGGATGTCCGAGGCCCCAGTCACCTTGGGAATGAGAGTGATTACCCCATAGTTAAACCGTGCGAGGTCAATGGGCCCAAGAAAGAACTCGTAAAATAGGGCCATCACAGGTTTAGTCACCTCCCAGAAAGTTTGGAAGAATTTCACTGGGAGGCCATCCGGGTCGGGAGCCGAGGAAGGGTTCATGCCCTTAATAGCCACCCAAACTTCCGTCTCGATGAACAGGGCCGTGAGGGCCGCGTTATCCTCAGGCGAGACGCAACAGTGGGCCGGCCAGATGTCTTGCGCCAGGGCAAGCCATCCCCGGGGGAGGCAGAGAATAGGTCTTTGTAAAATCCGTCTACACGGGCCCGGATGTCCTCCGGTCTCTGCAGGAGGGCCGCTCTGTCCCACAGGAGGGGGATGGAGTTACGGTGTCTACGGCTGTTAGCAATAGCCTAGAAGTAGGAAGTATTGGCGTCCCCCTTGAGGACCCAATTCTGCATACCCCGTAAGCGCCAGTATGCCTCCTCGTCAGTGTAGATGACCGTGAGCTAATCTTCCAAGTCGTACCTAAGCATCCATTCCTCTGCTGAGAGGCCAGCGGCGTCAGCCCACAAGTCAAGGGCCTGGATGCCCTCGAGAAGGGCCTTCTTCCTCTCACGGATGTCCCGGCCCACGTTTGCACCCACCCTTTCATGAATTGTCGTGACCGCTTGGTGCAGAAATGCCAGGAATCAATGGCTGATCGGGCACAGTGGGGGGCATCACGCACCTCGCGCCACCTGGCAACCACCGCGGCGGTAAATCCAGGCTGACGCAAGCAGAAGGTTTCGAAGCGGAAGGGGGGTAGGGGTGGACGCTCGTTCTCCGAAGAGAGGAGCAGGGGGACATGGTCGGAAGCAATTCGCGTAATTGCCTGAAGTGAAGCTAGGGGCACCGAATGTCCCACTCAGGGGAGGCGAAGACCCGATCGAGGATCGAGCGAGTCGGATCAACTTGGCGGTTAGTCCAAGTGAACCTGGCCACTACTCGATCGAGCTCACGCAACCCCATGTCCGTGATGCAATCATTAAACATTTGCATCCGAGGAAAGTTCACTAAATTATTGCTCTTGTCTTCTTCCGTCCTGATGAGGTTGAAATCGCCGCCCACTACCACCTAGAACTGGGCGGCCGCAACCTTCCTATGGAGCTCAGCTAGGAAGGTCTCAGAACGGCGGTGATCGGCCGGACCATAAACTGCAATGATTTCCCATTTGAAGTTTAGGGCCCGCTCGAAGACCTCCATGCTAACGAAGAACTCGCCCCGGTCCATGCTTCCAACCTCAAAGGTGGCATCCTTCATGCCTAGGAGGATGCCACCCGAGTGGCCCGTACTCCCACTAGAAGGGAGCCAGTGCCAAGCGAAGAAGTCGGAGCTCAGATGCTCAAGTTTCTACAGGGGGAATTCCGCACGCATCGTTCCTTGAATGGCCACAATGTCGATTCGCTCGGTGCACATGTACTCTATGAGTTGGCGGCACCGACCATCTTGGCCGAAGCCGCGGATGTTCCAGAAGAGGGCTCGCATCACGCATCCATCGGGGGGCTGCTTGACCCCAAGACACATGAGGTGCTCTGGGTGCAGAGGGCAGTGGTAGGGGAGCGGGTGCGTCCTCGGATCTTGATCGGGTCAGCCGCTGCGTGCGGAGGGGCGCTCGGGGCAGCCTCGGAAGGGGCATTCGAGGAAGGAGGGGGCATGCACAGGGCTCGGCAAGGCGGCCATCGAGGATCTCCCGTGCAAGGATGGCCTTAATCTGAACTAGCGGGGGGGGGTAACCTCCCCCGGAACACTATGGCTGAGTCCGCCGCCACCTAAGCGAGGTGGCCAAGCGGAGCCGACTCCAAAGCAGAAAAGGAACAAGTAGCAGAGGTGGCCGGGACGGACGGGGTACCTAGCTCAAGGTTCCGGGCGGTGGCTCGGAGGGCAGCCTGCTCGGGGATAGGTAGGGCCGGGCTACCTACCGGTCTGTCCGCCTTAATCCAAGCACTGCGGCGCGAGGAGGTCACCGGGGTCGAGGTCGACCTGCCCCTCCTAGAGTAGGCCGCAGTCCGAGGGGGAGGCGGTTGTCCGGCCACCGGGGTGGTCATCACCACCGACAGCCCCTCGGCAGCGTGGCATGGAGGCACCAGAGGAGGAGCAGGTAGCACCAAGCAGGAAGCACCAGGGGAAGGCGGGGCCGGAGTCACGACAGCCATCGGCGGCGGTAAGGTCGACCCCCCGACCGGGCTGGATGCCTTCACAGGGAGCACAGGGAGGGACAGGGCCGAGCCCAAGCCAGAAGCCCCAAGAGGCTCCACCTGGAGAGTGGCAGCCGCGGGAGAGGACAGCGCGAGCAGGATCGGGTCGGCCGGGTCGGGGGAGGGGGTGAAGATGCCAAGGGAGGTACCATCGGGGGAGCGAGGCGAAGAAGTCAGGAGGACCCGCAGGCTCGCGTCCTAGGCGTCGAGCCCGTCATCGGGGGACGGGGGAGCCACAGTGTGGGTACGGCTGGCCCCAGCCCCCTGGCAGCCGGAGCAGGAGGCTGGTCGTGAGGGCTATCCTCGAAGTCATCGTCGCCCTCGTCCGAGCCAGAGGGGTAGTCGTGCGCGAGGGTCTCGGTCGCTGCGGTGGCCTCATCGCCTCCCCCATCAGTGCCCCCCTAAGAAGCTATCGTCGGGGATGCGGGGGCGGCCAATGTGGTTGGGCGACTCGGGGGAGATGCGGAGGTCGAAGCCCTGGTCGTTGAAGAACACACGGACCATGGCACGGAGTCTATATGAGTCGAGGGATTTGACCTTGACCCGGGCCTCCTCTTCCTTACGGAGGGAGAGCTCATCGATCACGACCACCTTGCCGAGGATGCGTGACATGCTCCAAATGACCCGCTCGGAGCGGGCGATGTCAGGGAGGCCACCGATGAGGATCCAAGCCGTGTCCAGGACCGCGACCGCCAGGGAGTCCCGCACCGGCACGGAGATGTCCACCACTAGCTTGTTGAGGGCCAGGGTGATGTCTCCGTTGCGAGTGTCGTAGCTGTGGCTGACCACGTCCAGGAAGACGACCGAGAACTGGCCTCCTGCCAGCATGGTGACCTGCCAATCCCAGGTGCAGTGGTAGAGGTGGTTGAGCTCGGCCTCAATCATCTCTGGCGAGGCCACCCCATCCTTCACGATGACAATGGCCAGGAGCGATGGTGAGGGGACGGGGATGTCAGGCACCTCGATGTGGAAGTAACCGAGACCCTCAATACCGTGCCCATACATCATCAACTCCTCCGCCACAGGGCGGTCGAGGCATAGGAAGGCCGGGTGGTCCGGGTCAGAGAAGAGGTAGCAGCATTGAGGGCGCGTACATGCCACCTATGAGTGGCCAGAGAGGCCGCAGTTGAAGCACTTGACGAGGTCGGAGGAGCGGTCGTCGGGTAGGAGAGCGGTCGTAGTCGAGGCAGCCGGGTCACGGGAGGGGCCATTGGCCGGGGCGGCGCCATTGGAGCTTCCAAGGCCGCGCTTCTTCTTGCACTTGCCACCAAGGCGGCCGCGGCCCGCACCATTGCCGGACGGGGGAAGTTTCGGTTCCCCACGTGGTGGCTGGTAGGGGTGGAAACGGATCGGATGCGGATCGGATAGTGCTCTTGCCACTTCCATTTTCATATTTTCAAAACGAATACGAATCCGAGTACGGATGTTATCGGATACGGCTGCGGCTCAGATAATATTTGAATACGGATACGTATAGGATATTTTCTTGATTCGAAACGGATAAGAATAATATCAACATATTGCTTAAGTAAAATAGTCGATAGCTATGTGACCTGAAATAATCAACTTGTGACATACAATAAGTCAATGATAAATAGGTTTATGAACAAATACTATTGTAATGCATAATAATGTATAAGTTTAATCATATAAAGAGTAAAATTTGACTACTTATTTGGCTTTTATGTTGGATAATTGGAATATTGGGTCTAGAATTTTAAAAATTACCTCCCATAATCTTATTTGGATACAGATATATCAACTTCCATATCCATATTTGTCTCAAAATCTCCTACCATATTTTATTTTTATTTGTTTAATAAATTCGGATACGGATAATTTCCATTTCCATTTTGGCTCGGATGCAGATGTTTCGGATACGAATAGGCATTTTCTCGAATACGAATATCGGATATTTCGGATTATCCGCTACCAATTTCCACCCCTAGTGGCTGGTAGTGACGTACCATGGTGGAAGCGGGCGGAGGGGCTTGCAGGCCTTGGGAGCGGGAGGGGGCTCGAGGCCGGCCGCCGCGGGCCGGGGAGCGGCTGGGCTCCCGTCGATGCGTTGGGGATGGCGACCTGCAGTGCGGCTCGCGCCAATCCGCGGCCGGAGGCGGCGAGCGGGAGCCGGAGCAGCCGCGTCGGTTGGCCCGGGGGAAGAGCGTCGGGGAGGGGAGCGGTGGTTGTCGCGTGCAGGGGAACGATGGTCGCCGCAGGAGGAGAGGTGCCGGCGCAGGTCGGCTTCATGGCGAAGCGAGTCAGGGGAGGGGCAGCGTGGGACACGTCGCTCCTCCGCGCGGGGGGTGTCGGGCCGGCAGTCATCGGCACGACGTTTGGGGCACGGCCCCGCGTCGTCCCAGTCGCGAGGCATGGCGGCCGGTAGCGACGACGGCGGCGACGGGAGGGGTTGCGGGGTGCAGGCGGCGGGAGGGAGACACGCGAGGTTTAGAGCACGGGGCCGGATGAGTGGGAGGCCGGGGGAAACCCGCCGGGGGCCAAATAGGCCGAAAAGTAGCGCAGGCCGGCCCACCAGCACCGAGGGCCAGGCTGGGCTGGGACGCGACGGGAGTGTCGCGGGCTTGGGGCCTAGTTCTCGGCCAAACCGGGATGCGGCCAGCACCCGCGTGGTCCAGCCCGCGAAGCAGGGCAGCAGCAGCTAGGGTTTCCCCAAGGGCTGTGGCTGCCGCCGCGGCCGCGGCTGGCGCTGGCACATCTGCCGCGGAGGGCCAGGGATGACGGCAGGGATGGCAAGGCGAGATCCGGAGCGAGGAGGAGCCGAATGTTGCGACGAAAGGGCGGAATGGAGAGGTTCGGGCGATCACCAGCGAAGGCGTCGTCGCCGAGGGAGTAGAAATCCGAGCGCCGGGGGAAGCTGCCGGACGCCACGAGCACCGGGCGCGACCTAGGTCGGACCGCCCCGCGACGCCCCACGCCGGAGCGCCGCGGCGGCGAGCGATCCGGGCACCAAGGTCGGCCATTTGGTGCGGGGTTGGGAGGAGGGGAAGCGAGGCCAGTCGGTGAGCATGCGGAGGGGAGGGACCACCCCGACGCGGCGAGTCGACCATCGCCGGACGCGGCACAGCAAGGCGAACCGGTGGCTCGCGCTGGATGATAGGATGGCCAGCGGCGTCGTCATCCTCTCCCAAATCAGCCCAACACA
>NC_041392.1:447768889-447771096 GCF_002162155.2 Triticum dicoccoides
GGTAGCGGCCAGCAGGAGCGAGGCGTCAGTGGGCGGGGGCGCGACGGCGTGGTCGGGTGCAGGGCAGGCCGGCGGGAGGGAGGGGGGCGTCGAAGGAGGCCGGGACGCGGCCGACTCGGCTCCAACAGGGGCGCGGGAGCAGGACGCCATCCTCACCACATCGCCCATTCAGCTAGGGTTTTCCTAGTTCAGCCTTACCATAATACAACCGCACTAAACATGACAGATAATTTAGTCTAACAAAGCTTCTATGGTTAGGTTTGCCTTAACTCTTCTTTCGTAGTAGCGAATGCTTGTGAGAGGGGTTAATCATAAGTGGGAGGCTTGTCCAAGGAAGGGCAACACCCAAGCACCGGTCCACCCACATATCAAATTATCAAATTAACGAACTTGAATCATATGAGCATGATGAAAACTAGCTTGACAACAATTCCCATGTGTCCTCAGGAGCGCTTTGCTTTATATAAGAGTTCGTCCAGGCCTGTCCTTTTCTACAAAAAGGATTGGGCCACCTTGCTGCACCTTAGTTACTTTATTTACTTGTTACCCGTTATGATTTATCTTATCACAAAACTATCTGTTACCGATAATTTCAATGCTTGCAGATAATACCTTGCTGAAAACCGCTTGTCATTTCCTTCTGCTCCTCGTTGAGTTTGATACTCTTACTTATCGAAAGGACTATGATAGATCCCCTCTACTTGTGGGTGATCAGTGCCATTGTTAGAATTCGGCGCGCCAAAGAAGGCATGTCAAATTCACAAGTCCTTCGATGTCACTACTTCAACTTTGATGGTGGCCTCTTTGGTGTGACCTTGATACTTCCCCACTCAAACCTTTGGGGGTGGTTATACCATTGCTGGTGCATGCAATCAACTTAACCTAGCATATCTGGAAATCCTCTTGATTCTTCAATTGCCAGCAGATTTTTGTGTTATCCATAGTTGGTTCTCTTAGATACTCTGATCCAAACACCTTCACTATGGTGCGTGCAAATTGCATCGTCATGTTCAAGCATGTGGTCTCTTCCATTCGAATTTCAATATCAATGGCATATGCGGCCTTACCATAAGTAAGCATTCTAAGAGAAACCCCGCAACAATCCTTCCTCGGCTTGAAGTAGTCATCATCCTCTTCCACGACATTCACTACACACAAGAAGAAATCTCTACCCATCAGGAAGCGACATCAGAAAAACTCTCAATAGTATGTTGGATTCGGTTTGAAGTAGTCGGCATAGAGAAGCCTTGTGCCAACGATCCTATCCCAGGGAACAACTCTCCTGCCCTTTATTGAACCGTTGAAGTTTAGTACATGCTCCTCTTGCTTTCTCCAATTCTTCTTGGATGCTAATCGTCATCATTATTTCAGCATCTTCATCGTCTGAATCTGATGAATTGATGAACTCTTTATATATGAATTCGTCAAGGTCAATGTTTCCATACGCATCACTGGACGTCGAATCCATCAATGACCTATAAGTGAACAAAAGAATAAAAAAACTGCTTGGACATGTCATCGAACATATAGAGCCCCAGGTGTATGTAGGGAGGAGTTGGACGTACCGGGGCAGCATCCCGTAGCGGCACGGACGACGACATTGGGGTGGGGCCTCCGGTGGCAGTGTTGTGGGTTGGGGATGACATCGGAGCAATGGTGGCGGCGGAGCTATGGTGGTGGATGTGCGTAGGAGGCAGAAAAGAAGAGAGAAAGAGGGCAGTTCGGGAAAGGACGGGTACATCTTAAAAAGATTTGGCACGGGCCCCCACCGTCGGTTCGGCATGGCAGACGTGTCTGGGTGTCCTCGTATCTGCCCCACATATGGGCTGGGTATGTGGTGCCGGTCAGCCCTGACATTTGGGCCGACTTTGTCAGGTCTGGTTTGATTGCAATTTTCTGTCTACGCATTGACTGGGCAGGCCGCCAGATTTTTGAAATGAAAATGGAGGCTTCGAATTTAGATGCTCTAACTACATTAGTGGTCTTGTTCTGATTACCAACATAACGATATTAATATCGATGAACTAGCTAACTACCCCCGTATACAAACATAGCCAATGATTATTTGTACGAAAAAGGAACCTTCACTATATAAACCAGATATGCTACTGCTCTGGTTTATATTGTTAACCTTTTCTTTTTAGGAACACGATATGCTATTGCTCTGAACCTACACACTAACCTTTTCTTTTTTTCCTTCCGCTTTT
>NC_041392.1:447771329-447774042 GCF_002162155.2 Triticum dicoccoides
ATTCATTCAAGCATAAAAAGGAGAGAAAAAAACACCCACGCAAATCTTTATGTAAGATCAATGATACGAGACTTAGATGTGCAATACTTATGACAGATCTACATATGCTTTAGCAATACTGATAATAATAGTTACCAGTACAATTTGGATGAGATTTGTTTTCGAACAAGCTTGGATGAGATGAAATAATGCATATGTACACAATTATGCATGCTTTTTGTGTGAACTTATGCATATGTTTTTAGGAACCATTGGGTTTTATTGAATCATAACAATCGTTCAAAGCATACAAATAATATCTAGTAATGAAATAAGCCAAACATGGCGCCCGATGGGTAAAGATGAATGCTTGATGCTCTAAGTTGCTGAAGATGTTGCATGCCCTTTACGAGTAGGTTGGGCTAGAATATGTTGTAACGAGCTGGCTATACGGGTGGGCCGATCCTTTTGTTTGTTTACGTATATTTTAGGTCAAAAACATTTTTTAGCCGTGTTCCCTTGAGAAATCCCTATTTGTCACATTTTGCGTCAAACTGTAGCAGTTTTGCAAGGGGAAATCGATCTATTGTACGAGTTGGCCCGGCCCGTTTAACCATTTCAGTGTCCCTGGTTTTGGGAACCTTCTAGAGATTCCCAACCGGTTTTTTTTTCTGGTTTTGGGAAACTTCTAGGAGGTTCCTGAAGCCGTTTTTCTCTTGTTCTGTTATTTTTTCGTTTCACCTTTTTATTTATTTTCTCTCATGTTTCCCTCTTCTGTTTGTTTTTATATTTCACCTTTTCCATCTCTTTCCTTTCATGTTAATTTTTCATTTTCAATTATATTTTTCTTTCTTAAATTTTTTCTTCAAATTTTCTAAAAATCTCCAAGTTTTAAAGTTTTCTTCATAAATCCAAAAAATGTTCAGGATTTTCAAAAAATGTTTGTATTTTTCAAACATTGTTCAGAATGTTTTGATTCAAAATTTTCACAACTTTTCGAAAATGTTCAGAATTTAAAAAATGTTCCCATTATAAATATTTATTCAAAAAAATTTAAAAATGTGCTCAAATCTCCATTTTTAGGTGTTTAAAAAATGTTCCCGTTCCAAAAATTGTTCAGAATGTTACAAAATGTTCAAGACTTTTTGAAAAATTACCAGAATTTGAAAAAAATGTTCCAGTTTTAAAAAATAGTCCACATACTTTAAAAAGCTTCATGTTCGATTTTTCTTGAGTTTTAAAAATATATTGCATATTTCAAAAAATGTTCGTGTTTTCTAGTTTTGTTTGTGTTTTTCGAAAATTGTTTGGCAGGTTATTATAAAATTATTCGGAACTTCAAAATAATGTTCACAAATTTATAAAAATGTTGTTGTTTCCATTTTTAAGTGATTGAAAAAAATTCGCAAATTTAAAAAAAAATTGTGTTTTCAAATTTTCTCCGGTAGTTTTAAAAAATATTCAGTTTCACAAATTTTTTTGTGGAATTACTAAATATATTTCCATTTCGAATAATTGTTGACAATATTCATTTGTTTTCAATTTTTAATGATTTGAGATGCCTTAGAAAAAATTAAGTTCCGCATTTTAGAAATATTTTGAATCTGCGCTGGAGTTGGTTCACAAAGGTTTCGCCCGACCGCACGTACTATATTGGGCCAGACCAGTTCGGCTGTTTCCTTGGTGTTTCCCAAACCTTCCCAAAACCCATTTGTTTTTATCATTTTGTGTGGTTTTTCTATAGGGGTTTTCAGTTTTGTTCTCCCAGGATTTTTTCCCTGTATTTCAAAATCACGAAATTTTTTGAAGACCCAAACATTCATTTTTTTCCTTTTCATTTTACGAACATCATTCAAATCATGAACATTTTTTAAAATTATTTTGAAATCATGCACAATTATTCGAATCCATGAATATTTTTTGGAATGGTGAACATTTTTTGAAATCACAAACAATTTTCAAATTTGTGGACATTTTTTAAATCGTGAATTGCCCATCAAACACACAAGGATGAGCCGGTGTTTGCTTGTGTTTTTCCTTGTTTTCTTTTTCTACTTTATTAGCTTTTGGTTGATTTTTATTTTATTAAAATCCCTCTCGGTACTTTAAAACCTTTGTGAACATTTTTTTGAATATGGAGCAAATGGAACTCTTTCAAACAATTAAAAAAACTCTAAGCTTTTTAAAAACTTGAACATATTAAAATTATTGTGAGCATTTTTTGAAAAATATGATTTTTTTAGGGATGTATAAATATTATGAATATTTTTAAAAGAAAATGAAAACTAAATAAAAATTAAAAGCATAAAAATATAGTAAATTCGAGGAATACTGGTTGATAAAAACAACAGATAAGAAAATCGGGCATAAAAACTTTAAAAAGTACGTAAAACAAGAGTAAGCAAGCCAAGAACTTTGCCAAAACCAAATTCCCGTAGAGGCCGACCCATTTAGGTCGCTCTGTGCGATTTACAGACAACTTGACGCAGCGTGCATCAAATAGGAAATACCACAATTAGCCCCCACAAAGGTCATTTCCCATGTTTATTCATTGGGTCTCTTGTCTCCCAGGATCCACCTAGCACTGGAAGACGGGGAACCTAAAATCCATTTTAGAGTGCAGTTGAATTTTCTGTAACATCAAATGCATGTGTGTGCCATGGAGTAGAAGTCATAGGGATCTCAGTAAACAAGGTAACATGGCTCTATCCCATTGTGCGGGTTTTAGTATGTG